>NC_073693.1:254395433-254434407 GCF_029784155.1 Uranotaenia lowii
AAATCATGTTCGAAACTCATCATTCCGGAATATTAAAAGAAAACATTTAAAAAAGAATTTGGTTTAAGGACCTTGTTCTTTGTTTTTATGCAGTATTTATGCTTAAAAAAGTTCCGTAACGAAATATCAGCGAATCATCATTCAAAATTCTCATTCAGTTTCACTGTTTGAATTATGAATAAATAATTGAACAAAGAACTAATATAACAAATCATGGAATGAAAATTGAAACAAGAGATTAATGATTAGTTCATTGGAAATTTTTGTTTTTAAGCAAGATTTCAGATGCGGAATTAAAATTCAAAATTGTCCAAAGAAAAAACACAGAACAGGTGAAAAGCACTGTTAGAAATAATATATGTCTTAAATTTCAAGATTATGTTCATTGAAAATCTTAATTTTGATTTCAATCTTTTTCACAGCATTTTTAAAATTAAATGGAGTATTAAATATATTTTTGTTGTTTCTGAGTTATTTTGTATTTTTTCTTCAGGTAAGGAAAATTTAGCTAGAAATATATTTTATTGGTTTGTTGTTTACCATTATTTATAGTGTAGGTACTTCAAAACTAAAGTTCTAAGCTAAAATCTCAATAGGAGTTTACAAGAGTTGAAAATCAATCTGATTTTCACCCCAAATTTATTTTCATCATCGTTTTTCATCAAGCTTTCAAGATCCTTCATTTGTTGTTGAAGCTTCTAAAAAACTGGAAACTTTTTAGACTTATATAGTTTCGAATGTAAATAATGATTTAAGGGGGTTTAACCCGAACAATGAGATACTCCTGGAATCACATTTTTTTGCTATGCATGAATGCATTGCATTGTTAAAGGAAAAATGTTATAGGGAAAATTTTGTTATCAAAATACCCTCACTGAACCCCGCCTCCCCCCCCCCCCCATCTTCCAAGAGGGATACGATTTTTAACACAAATAATTTCAAATAAAAAATAAAATATCTTTGCATACAGTTTCAAAGCGTAAAATAAGAGTTTAACACCCCTGATGTGTATTGGTGAAAAAATATTTTTAATGAGTTTATTTTATATCTTTTCTCTGGCATTATTTAGAAAGTACCTGGATATTTCGCGTTTATTTTTAATTAAAAATTCATAAATCCAGTGCCCAGGATATTGCCAGGTTTTTGAGTGAAATGATCTTATTTTAACACACAAAAAAAATTGAAATATAATGTGTGCAAAAATAGCAAAAAATACTCCACTTTTTTTTATAACATTCGAGAAATTGCTTAAACAATCAGATTGATCTGCATCATTTCCAATGTCACTGCAGGCTGCATATTAGACTGAGTCAATTTGGGGTCATTTATGAATTTCTCAAGCCCTGGGGTCTTTAAAGCTCCGTTTTGGTTCAAAACTCATCTATCTCATCATCATTTGCGGAATTTTTAAATAACGTTTACATAAGTTAATTTGAAATATTAGGTAGTTACGACAAAATTGAAAATTTTTTACTGAAAAATCAACATCATTTTTGTTTCTGCTTCAACATCATGATTTTTGTGTGGATTAGTAAATTTTTTAAAGGAAATTTTCCGCTGAACAACTTTGTCGTTATAAGCTGTTTAACAGAGATATGTCTTTTGGCATTGAAAAACAATAGTTTCAATTGACATCACTACTGGGTACCCAGCGAGGTATTGCATGATAATTAGTCATGCAATACCTCGCTAGGTACCTAGCAGTGATGTCAATTGAATTTATTGTTTTTCAATGCAAAAATACATATCCTTGTTAATCCGCTTTTATTTCCGCATAAAATTTCCTTTAAGGAATTAACATAAAAATTATGCAAAAAACATGGATCGGTTTAAAAATAAAACAAATTGTTCTAGAAATTCAAAAATGACCCCAAATCGAGTCGGTTTACTGCACATTTAACTGTTACAATCCTACCAACGTTATATTAAAAAAAAAACAATACATAGTCGTCTATCACTATAATTATTGGCTTTGCCGACGAACCGACTTGCGATCATTTCAACGATTTGATAAATTTACTTGAGGATTTTATTTCTTTTTCATCAGAATAAAGTATTCAAAATTAATTTTTTTTTTTAATTTTCGATAATTTTATAGTAATTTCACTGATAAATTCAAAAATAATGAAAAAGCAAATGGGACGGACTTGCAATGAGCGGGAGACGGGGAGTCCATGTAAGTTATTTTCAAGAAAAAAATTTTAATCCTGATAAAAAAAAATCAAGGGCAAGTGGCTGCATTTAATGTAATACTATTGTTTTCTACTATTGTATTGTATAAAACTAGGAATCCACGATAAACTTAAAGTCTTTATAAAGGTTCTGGAATCATCCTGGAGGAATATTTTATCTACATTATGTTGTTGTAATATGTATCTCATAAAAATAAAATTTGAAATTGTGTGTCATCGTTTAAATCAAGTTTGAATTCAAACTTTCTTTTGTTTTAAAAATTATTAAGTTTCATTAATCTCAAGTTGAGATAAAACTTATGATGTTAATGGACAAGAATCAGTAATTCGAAGTCATTTAAAAAAAATCAAATTAAGGTTCCACATATGAGCTACAAAAGATTTACACTTCGATGTTGAAGATAGATTTAATTCTTTTATTATTTATTTCGTCAAACTTCGAAGACTACAATACTTAAAACTAGTTAAAACTAATGTAATTTATTATTTTGTAGTATTATGAATTTGTTTTTAAATGCGAATTTCAATTGTGTTTTATTTATTGTTTCGTCTATAATTTCACTTTGTGCACTGTATTTGTACATCATTTGAATAATGGGTTGATATTTTGTATAGTCCTTGTCATAAAATTTAATGTAAAATAGTTGTTTGTTTCTTAAATGACGATAGGGTGCATAAAAATGGAGTTTTGAAGGTAATTCAGGACTGTTTGTTTTTGGTGTAACAATATCATTTGCAAACGAAATTTTAGAAAATTCCCTACGTTTACTGAGAGGTTCTTTGTCAATTAGCTTACAACGTGATTCGTATGATGGAAGAGGAAATGTGATCCAGTTTATTTTATGGAGTGCAAACAATACATTGAATAAAATCTATCTATCTTAAAAAAAAGTGATGGCTGAAACTCTTAACAAATCCTAACATGCAATTAGCTTTATTAATAATAGTGTTCTGATGCTCCAAAAACGTTAGTTTCGAATCCAAGATGACATCAAGATCTCTTACGATTTGGAATATTTGTACCGGTTCACTGCCTAGTTCAGTTTCGATGAGTGGGTCAATTTGTTTTCTACTAAACGATATGGAGTTGCATTTTTTAACGTTGAATTGAAGTAGACTTTTGTTGCACCATTCATAGAACACATTGATTTCGTTTTGAAACGCTTCAACATCCTCGGTTGTTTTGATTTTCAGAAAAAGTTTCATGTCGTCAGGATATATAAGGAATTCAATCCGTTTTAGAATGAAGGAAATGTCATTTACGAACAGTATGAAAAGAATAGGTCCTAATTTTAGAATCAAAAGGGGTATGTCGATGCGGTCAAAAGCTTTGCTGAAATCAGTATAAAGAGCCTCAACGTGAAAGCCTTGGCACATGGAATTGATTACGTTTGTAAAGAATTCGAAAAGATTTGATGCAGTAGAGCGCCCTTTGAAGAATCCATGTTGTTTGCTGGTTAAAATATTTTTTACTTGCTGATAGATTTTGTCATTTATGATTGATTCAAAGAGTATAGGAATGCTAGTTAGAATGGCTATTCTTCTGTAGTTTAAAATTTATTTAATTAAAAATTAACAAACAGTTATTAATTTTTAAAGCTGTTAGGCTTTTGAAGCTATGAAATTTGAAATCAGGACTAAAAATTGGGTAATCTGTCAGATCTGTCAATATTCCAAAAATTTTGTGATTTCTGACACAGATTCTGTGATGAAAATTTTCTCAAAATTCTGTGAGATTATAGATTTTTCTGCGATTTCGGCAACCTTTTTTGGCAGTTCAATCATTCATCCCGGATTCAAATTTGGCAAGAATAAGGATTTGTATAAGAAATAATTGGTAGTGATCTTAAGAAAAATGGAGAAGTTTAACTAGTCTCAGCACCAGTGTACGGACAATTTTTTGACATGAACATTGTGCTGAACGGATTGCAATTTACAAACGATGTTTTTTGAGTAAAATAATAATTGATCTTCAATGAGGACGAATTGTTGCATAGAATGAAAAAAAGTGTTAGGGGAGAGGCGGGCTATATGCGCATATTAAGGAAAGCACTCATTTTCTCCAATATCCCAATAGATAGGAGTCTGGAAACTATATGCACATGAGCGGACATCTATTTTACATATGTTAGAGCAATTTTTCTGTTAAAATCTCTTACAGTTTTTGTGAAAATAATTTTATATTAAAAGAAGTCAAAATAGCCGATTTCCGAAACTGGCGGGCTTAATGCGCATATTTGTGTTTTTAGCCATATTTCATTTACACTTGCAATATTTTGATTTTATTTAATTGAAAATGTTAGAAACGGATGTTAAGCATACGTCAAGGCTGAAATTTTGGTGAAAACTTGTACATCACTAGTTCATTTGCATACAACATAGTTAAGTATGCCATATGGCCATATCTCATGGTAATATTTTGATCATATCGTATTTTTATCGGATCATTATGAAGTTCTTCTTTTTTCGCTGCAAGGTCGTGATTCGAGCGTAGATTTAATGTTTAAATGATAAAAATTAACAAATTTATAAGACTAATCTATTTTTCTTGATATAGGCATTTAACCTGCCTTGATATGGGCATTCAGAACCTGTCTCTTATTCCAATATCTTATCATTTACAACTTTGCCGAAAGCTTCAATTTGTTGAATTTCAGATTTCCAGATGAATGAGAAAGAAAAACCATTTAAATTTTTGTCCATAGAATCAGTACGCACGATATTTAAAGTTCAATATATTATAACAAAACTGACAAAAATCTTGTTTGAATTTTTAAATTTTTTTGACTTTATATAACGATTTAAGTTTTTCATGCCATGTGTTAAAAGCGTATTACCCTCAAACTGCACTGATTAGATATGATGAATCTCCAGCCATATCGTCAATCGGCTGTATACGCATATGACCCAATATGCGCATTTAGGAACACTTCCCCCTACTAAAACATAAGCTTGGAAACATACCGTTTTGATGTTGAAAGTAGGGTTGTACACGGACATTTTTTTTTTATATGACCCTTAACGGCTTTGTGTGGGATGCCACAGTCTATTAGTGACTTGATACCAGTTCAGTGTATGAGTGATGCTTAAAGCCTCTGCGCTTTCTATATCTCTGTGTGCGTATGTGAAAGCTTGCTTGTCGTGGTGCTTCATTGAGTAGTCAACCTTGATGGAGTCCAGTCGTTTGTTGCATGTTGAGTGATTCCTTGTGAATGTCCAGTTTGCATAGGCTTAAAGCACTTTTTCAACGCAGAAGAAAGTGAGATGTTGAAAATATATGAGTGAAATTTATTATATTGTTGATTTCTACCTTAAGCAATGAGTTTTTTTCTCAAGATTTCTTCCAAATAAAGAAATGAAAATGTATAGCCAAAAAAATTCATCCGCTGCACCAATCGTTACTCACTTCAAATTCCACTGACTTTTTCGGGCCTGGGAACGGTTTGCGATTTCATAACTCTCCTGTGCCCAAGTAAGTAGAGAAGGCAGCATGAAAAGGTGCACGCGTTCATCAATCAATGGGCAGCACCAATATGGTTGATGCTGTTGTCCCAAATTCATTCGACTTCGTGATGTTCCATAATGGAACGCTAACCAACCGAATAGCGCTAAGTTGATGGACTACGCGCCAACCATTCAGGCTAAACCGTCCTTGACCACACACTGTTATTAGCATATTTTAATTGATTCTATTATTAGCCAATCGATGTGCTACACCATCTAGGGTAGTAGCATCTACTATTCAACTCCACGGGAACGCAATGAATCGAAACTATATTCCTCCAACAACGAGGATAGAAAATTTATGCAGCGTTCGCTGTCGATGCTGTTCATTCAGTTTTCCCAAAACATCAGCGCTCCCAATCCAGCAAGCAGCATTGGCAGATTGGCAGATAGCTGCTCGTCCGTCCATTGAGAAGGATAATCGAGTATGGAAACGTGTCACATGCCATGTCACCTGTCAGCTGTCATTCATGGTGGAAAACGTGTTGTTTTTGGGCAATGATACTGCTGCAGTCGGGTGATGATCTAAACAACTAGGAGTAGCTATTACTGCGATGCTAAGAATGAGAGTTTGGCAGTTAAATTTTGTTGAACCATACCAGATGCAACTGACTAGACTGCAGCAGTACGAACTAATGAAATACAGTCAACCTGGACATATTTTTTATAAATTCAAATTTTTTTTCCACTTGACTCTAGGATATTGTCAGGTTTTTGCGTTAAAATATAACATACCGAAATTTTCGAGCATTTTTAATCTCCATCTTTCCTGCGTGACACAATCGTATGAGATTTTCTATACCAAAAACAAAAAGCGTAACAGCTATTACTCTCCCGTCCCCTAAATGAGTTGAATAATATTTGGGACATATTCCAAAAACAAAAAGCGTAACAGCTATTACTCTCCCGTCCCCTAAATGAGTTGAATAATATTTGGGACATATTCCTCATGAATCCTCATGAAATCAATATGTCCCATATTTTTATAATTGGCATTGAATCATAACAATTCAACCTGAACCAATAAAAAGAGTACTTGTAGGTTTTTATCTTCAAAACAAGAAACTAAATTACACACGTAATTGGCAAATTAGTCAAATTTTTGATCAATCTACTGATGTTATCCGGCAATAAGACAGGTCAGTTTTTACAGTGGTGCAAGAAATTCGGCAGAAAATAATGACACTCGGAAGTACCTTTTTTTTAATTCTTAATTTCGATTATCAAGAATAAATTTTATAAAACATGAAGAGATTCATATATATTTTTCACAATTTCTAAGCCTAACTGTAGAATATGACTAGCACATTGGAAGAAAGGTTTTCAATCAATATTTGTTTTCCTCGTTCTTTAGATTTTGGGAATTTAGATATTAATGTATGAAAAGGAACGTTAATTATTTTCAACCATTACACAAACATCTTTGACAAAGTGGTTGAAAAATTTAAACTTGAAAAAAAATGAAAATTGATGCGGAAAACCACTGAAAACCTGATTATTATGAAATAAGCGGTAGCTTCTTTTGGATGCGCAGCTTAAGTTGTAGCCGTTTACAAAGCATTGATAACTCGGAAATATTCAAATCATATCGATCTTCTCGGATAGTGACAGTTATCTTGAGGTGTTAGAGCCGTACAAATTATAAAATTCTCGACTGTGTGAGACTGCTTAAGAAATAAAAACATAAACCTGGTATGAATACCAGACCATTCTGGACTGTTGGGATATGAGGAAGCAGATACTTTAGCCAAAGCAAGCAAATTAACTTAACAGTGTTTAAACCGAGGTTACCGAAAAATATTCTGTATTTTTGAGAAAAAAACTGACTTTCTGTGATTTTATCCAAAAACTCTGTAATTGTTTTCTGTGATACTGTTTCCTTTAATTTAATTTAATTGAATATTCTTGATAGATTGTGTCTTTTAAACATTTTAGTTAGGAAAAATAAATTAATATTTCCAATTTTTTCATATTTTTTCAAATTTAAGGTTAGAAATCTTAATTTTATATTGGTCATAAAAATGGTAATTGTGGAAATCTGAAAAAAAATCTGTGAAATCATAAAAATATTTCAAAACTCTGTGTTCTGTGACAAAGATTCTGTGATGAAAATTTGCTCCAAACTCTGTGAAACTACAGAATTTTCTGTGATTTCGGCAACCTTGGTTTAAACCCAGTGATCGTTAGTGCTCATACGAAAAAAAAAATTCTGACAAAAATCTCGTCACTCAAATCACAATTTCCTTCTTACTCTTACTCCATATTCTGATTCCCCCCTTTGCTTGTAAAACTATGTTGACAATTGACCATATTTTCCTTGAATGTTCTATGTTGCGATGTAAAATACAAAAATATACTTTGGGTAACTCGAAAGAAGAAATCCTTCTAATGATGATTGTAAAGTAAAACAGGTTATAAACATTCTAAAAGATGTCGGTTTATTTAAACTTATGAAAACCTAGGATAAGAAACTAGCATTTTTTTTTTGTTTTAGTTTGAAGTTCCTTTTTTTTGTTATATTTTTGTTGAAACTTACGGTTTCCTCCGGAACAGCAGCAGCACAGCGGCACAGCAGCAAACTTCTGCTGCCACGAGCGAAACCAAAACAGTTTGTTTTGGTTCCGCATGCTTTGAGTCAATTCGCAATCGAGAACAATAGATCGATGATTGCTGATGACAGGTGATGATGGTAAACACGGTACAAATGTTTACATCATCACACGATTAGGCGAGAAAACTCAAATTGGGTTTATGGTGACACAACTGTGTTGCCAGATATTCTGGGTAAGAATATCAAAGTACTAATTGAGAAATGAGTACTTTCCCGGTTAGGGAATATAAGAAGTGGAAAGTGACAATTAGCTATCGCTAATTAATATGGTTGTATTCTACTGACCTCACAGACGGAACATGAATAAAGAAATCTCTATTCCACCACTGAAACCTGCGTTTTTCAACAGGTTATGGGCCCAGATACGTCTGGAGAATTGGAAAACTATGAGTTAGTGAGAGGGGTATTCTCAAGTGCATTCGACTTGCGGTTAGCAAGTTCTGCAGCAGCCAGCGCAGAGGGACAAACTTTCCCAGAGACGAGCCAGAGGACCACCAGAGGGAGCCAGCCAGCAGCCAAAGGACCACCAGTGCCGAGACCAGCCAGCGAGATGTCCCAAGCCAGCCAGGAGGTTCCGCCAAAGGTCGAGTCCGGGGAGGTTCGCGGATCGAGAGGGTTACTCTCGATGCCGTCACGAGCCACGCTGCGGTTAGCATGCGTGAGCTCACGTCCGACGGCCGGGAGGACTCCCTGGATCCGCAACCGGGCAGCGCGATGGTCAGGAGGTCCACCCCGGATTAATAGGGTGGTGCTGATAGCCGAGAGGGTTACTCTCGTGCTTTGGTTGTGCGCTATGGTCAGCAGTTATGAGCTGATCCATGCGCAGAGGACCATCAGCGCAGAGGACCGTCAGCACAGAGGCCACGAGATGCTCCAGGTTAGCCTGAAGGTGTCACTGGAGTTCGAGGCCGGGAAGTCGGGTTCCGAGAGGGTTACTCTCGATGCCGACACGAGCAGCGCTGCGGTTAGCAGCATGGTTTTATTTCCGACGGCCGGGAGGAAGACTCTCGGGATCTGTAACCAGGATTGGACAGGTCCGAATGCTCCAGATGGAGGATTAGCCCGTATTGGAGATTGCAAGAAGCTGTTTGCCGAGAGGGTTACTCTCGTGATGTGGAGCTACGCTGCGATCAGTACGCGTGAGCTTATCCAAGCCTACAGTATGGTTTTTCTGTGGCTTTGGAGATGTTTTGGGCGACGGTTAGTTGCCAGCAACTTCAGCAACGCATCAGAGCCAGATCGGGCTCATGCTGCTGAACGTTGCTCTCCGGCTTTTTGGTGCGCTCGAAGCATTGAAGCAGCAGGACGAAAGTCTATGAAGCTGCAATTCGAGAAGATCGTTCTCATGCTTTTAAGCTGCGCTGTGGTTAGCATGCGCGAGCTTGTCTTCGATATTTGGAAGTTGTTCCGGGTGCTGCGGAGGATGTGGTTCAGGCGACGGTTAGTTGCCAGCGATTTCAACCACATCTTGATTTTTGCGGCATTTAGGACGAGTGCTGCCGATCGAAGTCAGGCTTATTTTCGGAGCCACCGAGAGAGGGCTTTGTTAGCTACAAGAGGATGCTTTTCTAGGGTTACCAGAACACAAGACTCAAGATTTGTTTTTCGTTCGCGTGCTGAGGTTACCAGCCACCAGAATCAACGAATCATCCATTCCGGTGCCAGTCAGCGTAAGGCGCGAGACGAAAGCGACTACGAGAGTAGTGATGGCGAAGATGACGATGATGATCAAGATTCCGTCAATCCCGAACCGGCCCAGAGACGCAGTCAGCCAACAGGAGAAGCTAATCAACGCTACGTGGCTAACGTAGTCGCTGATGATGAAGAAGAGCAACTTCGAATCGTCAGCAAGCTTATGGGCCAGAGGGACTGCTTTTTCCGAAAGACCACCGCAGCCATGAAAGAGAACGAGATTCGGGCTGAACGAAGTGAGGTTATCACTGAGCAGTCGTTCTACGATTTGATCGGTTGTTTGCTGTTTACGAGGCCGAACATCAGTACTGCGGTTGGCGTACTAAGTAACTATCAAGCAGCCCTGGATGAGAGCGAGATTTGGGAAGTGGTTAGCATAACCCAGGTTACAGGAAACCCATTCTGTTACTGGTACGAATTGCCGATGGACGCAGCTAAACGATGATGAGGTTATCACCGAACAACCGTTCAGAGAACTTATCGGTTGTTTGCAGTATCTGGCGATATCACCGAAACCAGATATTTGTGCAGCGGTTAGCGCACTAAGTAAATACCAGGCCAGCCCGGCGGAGAGCCACTGGCGAAGCCTGCAGCGTATTCTGCGATACCATCGACGTATGACCATTATGGCGTTGGTATACCGCAGAAACGCGTACACGGATAGACATCGAGATTTCGCTATGAGGATACGTTGGTTACGAAGGTTTTGCAACGATTCGGTATGACCGATTGTAAACCCGTAAGCACACCGCTTGACACAAACGTTCGCTGAACGAAGCTGAACGATGGTGAGGTTATCACCGAACAACCATTCAAAGAATTGATCGGTTGTCTACAATATCTGGCGACATCTTCGAGACCAGATATCTGTGCTGCGGTTAGCGCACTAAGCAAGTACCAGGCCAGCCCGGCGGATAGGCACTGGCAAGGCCTGAAGCGTATTTTGCGATACCTTCGAGGTACGACCGATACGGCGTTGGTATTCCGCAGAAACGCGAAATTGGAACCACTCATCGGGATATGCTGATGCACATTTTGCCAACGACTCCTATGATCGAAGATCTGCATCAGGCTACGCTTACATGATTTTCGTGAATCTTATTTCGTGGTCAACGAAACGTCAGCAGACGGTCAGTCTGTCGTCGACCGAAGCTGTGATAGGAGCCCTTTGACATGCGGTCAAGGAAGGTTTGTGGTTAACAAACTTCCTTGGTGAATTGGGTGTGGTTAGCACTCCTTTCAAGTTAATGGAGGACAACATCCCTTGCATCCAGTATCTGGAAGAGGCGCGGACTCATCAGCGGATGAAGCATTTGGATGTGAAGTATGCATTCATCAGGGAGATCGTAAGAAGCGGTCAGCTTTCTTTGAGACACATCTCTACTGAGGATCAGCCAGCTGATGCGTTCACGAAGGCGTTACCAAGGGCGAGGCACGCGAAGCTGTTCAGCATTCTCAATCTGCGAATTGAGGGGAGGTGTTGAAACTTACGGTTTCCTCCGGAACAGCAGCAGCACAGCGGCACAGCAGCAGCACAGCGGCACAGCAGCAAACTTCTGCTGCCACGAGCGAAACCAAAACAGTTTGTTTTGGTTCCGCATGCTTTGAGTCAATTCGCAATCGAGAACAATAGATCGATGATTGCTGATGACAGGTGATGATGGTAAACACGGTACAAATGTTTACATCATCACACGATTAGGCGAGAAAACTCAAATTGGGTTTATGGTGACACAACTGTGTTGCCAGATATTCTGGGTAAGAATATCAAAGTACTAATTGAGAAATGAGTACTTTCCCGGTTAGGGAATATAAGAAGTGGAAAGTGACAATTAGCTATCGCTAATTAATATAGTTGTATTCTACTGACCTCACAGACGGAACATGAATAAAGATAACTCTATTCCACCACTGAAACCTGCGTTTTCAACAATTTTTAATGTGTAAGATCCCTTAAGCTAAAGCGTCAATAAGCTATTTAATTTTTTTTCGTTACTTTCATCCATAATTTATATTTTTAAACAATAAACTCACAAAAACATGTTGAAAAGTTATTCTGAGACAAAAATAATATTTAAATTATAAACATATATAGATATGTTAATGTTCACATTAATCACTTTTTAAAAAAACACTTTATTCACTGATCTCTTAAATCGACTGATCTTAACTACGCACGAAAACTAACTGACTGACTCTAACTAACTCGAGGACTTCTAGACCGGTCACACACCTGCTGCGTCGATTGTCGGCGTTGCTGGTTGGTGTCGGATGTCCGGCGGTTTCCGTTGGTTGTAGCCTGTCGCGACACGTTTGCTACCTGTGGGAACACGGGCGAACGGTCGCGCATGTTGCTGACGTTGCGTCTGGGTTCGCGCCACCTGATGACCGGGGGACGCGATATCACCTGATGACTGGGGAACGTGATATCACCTGATGACCTGCTGGTGCACAAGGATTGCTGATGGTGATATGAGTGCACCGGGTTTCTTCTGAAGAGTGTTGGGATCTATCCATAACTTCCCCCTTGTTAGATTGAACCGTCTCGGTTCAGTTCTGATTGCGAAGCTGTTTCTGTGCTGCTTGCTGGGACTTGAACTGTGAGTTTCAATTTCAGATTACGAATTTCCTTCTTTTGGGAAATGAAAATGGCAATGACGATGGATGTTATCAAGATTGTGGTTCCAATACTGAATGTTTTAGTTCTTTGGTGTAAATTCTGTAGGTATTTTAAGTTGTTGCGGTTATTAATGTGTATTTCTTCCAAGTTTAGTATGGATTCTGCTTTAACAGTTGCTTCTTCCACGTACGTCGAATGGATTGGTAGAGTTTTTGGACTCGTTTCTCCACTGAAGGTTTTGTCGTCAAATTGTTTGCCATTTAGACTTATGGAACAATTTTGGAATTTTATAAGGATGGTTCCCGTAATGTTTCTCGGACCAAATCCACAGTTATTCTGTAGTAAAGTTGGTTTTACAGAATTCTTGATAAGTAAACCGAGGTTGTCGATTATTTTTATCTCTGATGCTGTATGGATTTTAACAAAGGTACAGTTGCTGGGAAATCCTCGTAGTATTGGGTGTAGGCAATTATCGTCAGAAACGTTGAAAAGCTTTTCGACGTGACAAATGTTGTTTCCTTCAATGTTCATACACTGATTAGTGATTAGGTATGACTCGTCGTTGTTAATTATAGCTTTTGTTGCGTTCAGGTCGATGACTTTCTCGCCTATTGGAATCGGTTCTATTTGTAGTTGTTTGTATATGCCTCTTCTAAACTTGGGTATCTTGATAACAAATATTATGTTGGAACCATTATGGAAAGCTATCGGTTCCAAAAACTCGTAAGTTTGGTCGTAGCTCGTGATCGTTATCCCTTGTATCTCGAGAAGGTGCGTAGCAAACTCTAACTCCGATGGTTGTAGGAAAGCTTTGGAAATCACGCCAAGTTTCGAAAGTTGTAAGGATTCGAAGATGATGTTCAGCTGATGTTGGACCTCGTCGATGTGGAATATGATGTTGTGTAAGTGCAGTATGTGTTTCCAGTCTACTGATCTATCTAAACCTAACATAGCCTGTTTCACAAAATCGTTAATTTCTTTTGATTGTAAATAAGCTTGTTTCGTTAAATTATTTATTCTATCTTCGAAAAGTTTGTTGATTTTAATTTGTTCGTTATTTTCGGTAATAAGTGCGTTGTTGGAGTTTTCTAAAGTCTCTAGTTGCAATTCTATCTTTAGTAGGTCTTCATTGTCTAGGTTCCCAGTTATAGTTTTTATTGCAGATCCTAAAAAGTTCAACGACCTTTTTGTTTTTCTAGGTTTTGAAGTTAAGTTGTGGAGCAAAAGAAGTGCTTGGCTGTGTTTTTGTTTTAAAATATAAGTGATTTCTTTGATATTTGGATTCTCTCCTAGTTTTTGTATAATTGATTCATATTGTTTTAGTATAGCTATGAAAGGGTAGAGGTTAAATTTATGATAAAGCCTATGGGAACCTTCTCTTATTAGCACTGTATTTGTCTCAAACGCTATGATACCAGGGTTTCTATTCATGTCAAAGATTTCCATGCTGCAATGGATATTTTTGGCTAAAGATATTATGAAGACTATTATGCATATATGTTTTTGGAATGTCATTGTGAAAAAAAAAATTTTTTTTCTGAAATGAAAAAATGATAAAAGCAAAATTAATTAGTTTTAAAATTAGGATTTTCGTTTGCGTTTTAGTTTGGATTTGTGAATTTTCCTTCCGTTGTCGTCGATGATGTTAGTGCGGAGGTTTTCTTTAACTATGGTTTCTTTATACCTCTCTTGATGTTTTAAGTTATTTCGTTTCCTTTCAAAGACCGTGTCGTTTTGTGCGAATTCTTCAGGTTCTTCTCTGGATTTGTTTGTTTTTTCCAAATCTTTGCTTTTCTTTTCGAGATGTTTCTCAGAGAAGAGTCTGTAAAATTCTTCTTTTAATCTTATTCTTTCGTTTATATCGTCTGGGACATGGTCTTCGTTTCGGAATCCGAAGAATAATTCTTTTGGGGTTAATTTTGTTTGGGAATGGATGGAGTCGTTGTATATAGACACTGCAAGGTTTATTTTGGATTTTTCGGGGAGATTCTTGGTAGATTCTCTGTTCGAAAGAATGTTATGTAGCTCTCTCAGTGTTCTATGTACAACCTCGACTGTTCCATTGGAGGAGGACTGTCCTACACTTGTGAAATGGTATTCAATGTCCTGTTGCTCCAAAAAATCTTTGATTGTAGTTGATGTAAAGGATGCCTCCTGGTCCATGACGAGAAGGGAAGGTTTACCTACATTTGCTAGGTAACGAGTTATCGCTTTCAGAATGTGAATTGTATTGCGTGTTCTAATAGGGAAAGCCATTGTTAATCGCGAAAATTTGTCACAAAGCGTTAGGAAGTTAGTGTTACTTATGATAAAGATATCCATATGCACAATTTCTAAAGGTTTTGTTGGAGTTTTAGTGAACTCGAATTTTTGCTTATATGGACGTCTTT
The DNA here is from genome assembly GCF_029784155.1 of Uranotaenia lowii. Taxonomy (NCBI): domain Eukaryota; kingdom Metazoa; phylum Arthropoda; class Insecta; order Diptera; family Culicidae; genus Uranotaenia; species Uranotaenia lowii. Next base: position 254,410,443 of record NC_073693.1, read on the forward strand.
CATACTTAGCCTTTTGACAAAGTTTACATAGGTTGATGAATTTTGTGATCCTTGTCTTCATTCCTGGAAAGAAAAATTGTCTGGAAATATGGGATTTAGTTTCATTTATCCCACGATGATTAGTATTGTGTTGCCTTTGGATGATCAGGTCTTGTTCGATCTCATCTGTAACGTCTTCCAGAATTTTTTCAGTCCAGAAAATTTTGAAAGTTTTCGCTCTTGCGAAATAGTTTTTATAGATTGTTTGTAGATTTAATAAGGTACGTCGGTCACAGTAAAGGCCATTTAGACAATTAGGAGAGCCGTAATCTTTTAGAATGTTAATTAGAATAGCTGGACTAAATAATACTTTCTTAATGGTCACTCGATGATAGCCTCTGAAAATATTTGTAGTTTCAACGCTGTCCTGGTCAGATGTTTCTAGGATAATCTGATTTCGGAATTCATTCAATGCTCGCTCCGTAGAAGGAATGAAGTCATTGTCGTCTGAGTCGGCTGAGTGTTGTGTCATATCGTCCGATTCAGAGGCAGAATTAGCGTTAATTTCAAGCTTTTCCGGGATCATTCTGGACAGGGCATCTGCATTGTTGTTCAATGTACCTTTTTTGTAACTAACGTCAAATTCGAATTCTTCGAGAGTTAATTTCCAATTTAGTAGTCTTCTGTTCAGGTCATTTTTCTGCCTTAACCATACTAAAGGTTTATGGTCAGTTCTGACATCAAATTTTACACCGTAAACATAGGGTCTAAAGTGTTTAGTTGCCCACACTATTGCCAGTAGTTCTTTTTCAGTTGCTGAATAGTTGCATTCAGCATCGTTCAAAGTTCTAGATGCGTAGGCAATGGGGTGTTCTTTCCCATCGTCGAATTTTTGAGATAATACGGCTCCCAGTGCTAGGTCGCTCGCATCTGTTTCAAGAATGAATTTTCTTGTAAAGTCAGGATATTTCAAAATCGGGTCTGTGGTTAGAAGTTGTTTACACTCTTGGAAACACTCGATGAATTCTGCATTATGAACAATTTTATGATCTTTTTTCAAGCATTTCGTCAAAGGTTTGGTTAGCTTTGCGAAATCTCGAATGAATTTCCTATAATACCCTATAAGTCCTAAAAATCCTTTGATTTGGGTTGGGGTTTTTGGTATAGGCCAAGTTAAGATTTTCTCAATCTTATCGGGATTTGGCTTGATACCTTCCTGGGTGACAATGTGACCTAGGAATTCACATTGTTTGCGCAGGAATTCACATTTGTCGAATTGAATTTTTAGGTTCGCTTCGACAAGTTTGCGTAGGACTTTGTTTAAGTTGTCCAGGTGTTGCTGCAGCGAGTTCCCAAAAATTATTATGTCATCTAGGTACACAAGGCAACAGGTGCCAATTAAATTTCCTAGTATGTTGTTCATAACTCTTTGGAACGTCGCTGGGGCGTTCTTCAGGCCAAAGGGCATACGAGTAAATTCGAAATGACCTTTGTCTGTGCTGAAGGCTGTTTTAGGCCTGTCCTTAGGGTGTACCTCAATCTGGTGGAACCCAGATTTGAGATCCAAAGTAGTAAAATAAGTGCTTCGTCCCAATCGATCCAAGATTTCTTCAATGAGGGGGATGGGGAATTTATCATCCACCGTTTTCTCATTAAGTTTTCGGTAATCAATGACTACTCGCCATTTCTTTTTACCGCTTGTATCGATCTTTTTTGGGACAATCCAAATGGGGGATGTCCAGGGCGATATTGAATGTTGAATGATACCGTCTGCTAGCATATCATTCACTTGTTTCTCCACTTCGGCTTTGTGGATGTGAGGATACCTATAAGTTTTCGTATGAATTGGTATGTCATCCACTGTTTTAATGCGATGCTGAATTGCGGTGGTGCAAGACAGTTTTTCGCAATTTTTATGTATAATTTCTGAATTTTTTGATAAGATTTTGAATAATTCGGCTTTTTCTTCTAAGTTTAGATGATCATGCCGGATTAATCTTTCTAATTCAGTAGTTGGTATTAAAGATGGGATTTTCTCCATTTTTGCGTATGTATGATTAATTTCATTAATTTCTTGTATTGGCAAGGTCTTCGCAGGTTTAGTCCACTTGAATGAAATGGTTTCTCCAAAATTTGAGGCTAAAGCGTTTATACATCCGTCGTTGGCTTGGTACAATCCAGCGGGGATTATTACGTCGCCAATTATGATGTTTTTTCGCAGAAAAACATTGCCATCTTGTTGAGCCACTGGGACTTTGATCATTGACGCTGAATGAGCGTTAATTGTTATTTCAGGTGGTCCCATTATCCGAATGTTGAATGGTATTGTTTTCTCCGGAAGAATTAATTTATTATTCGCGTAGTCCATAATCGCTTCTAGGTCGGAGAGTGATTCGTAACCTAAAATTCCGTCGAAGAATTTGTGGAATTTAAACAAATAGAAATGGGTTCTCTTGCCTGTTTGAAAAAGTTCGGTTACAAATTTATGCGAGGCCTTATGTTTTCCAAAGTTGTTTGAAATCATTAAAGGTTTACAGGGAACTTTAAGGGATTTTGGAATAAGGTCGGGTGAAATAAAACTCTTATTCGACCCGCTATCGATTAGGAGTTTAGCTTCTTTCCCGATGGGAAGGTGGATTGTTATAAATGGTAGGCCATTAATTGCATTTATTTCTGAGGTTGTTTCGGTATACCGATCTGAAAATTTATTTCGGTTTCCGATTCAGAGTCGGATTGCTCAACTTGAAATTTTTCGGAATTTTCTTTAACCATTTTGGAATCGTGGTTAAACACTTTTCCTTGTCTAGATCTAATTGATGGGTCAACGTCCATCGGTGTGACCTTTGATCTGTCTGATCTAACCCGATCTGTTCGATCTGTCCGATCTTGTCCATAATTGAATGGTTTGTTTTGCTTGAAATTTTTAAAGTTTTGGTGTTGACCTTGAAACTGTCCTGAATTTTGAGGTTGTTTTGTTTGTGGGTGGTTCGCGTAATTTTGTTGATTGGTTTGTTTTTTTGTCATCTCGGCACACTGGAATCGACACAGGAAAGCGTATGCTGATTCTAAGTCGTCTGGTTGTGCCGTCTGGGCGTAACCAAAGTATGGCCGTTGGAGACCATTCATAAATGCAGCTAGGCATTCTTGTTCGATAAACACGTTTATTGCCTCCCAATTTGAGGCATAAATGGGGTTTTCTTTGGCTAGGGATTTTATATTTACCATAAGTTCCTTCGCCCTTCTATAGTAGCTGTGGAGAGAATTCTCCATTTTGGTGTTCCAGATCTGCGTCTGGTATGTAGCTATTGTGTTTTTGTCACCATAGCTATTTAGAAGAATTTTAGCAGTTTCTTCGAAAGTCTGTGGATTGCCATTAGAGCACAATGTGTCTCTGGCTTCCCCTACGACTTTATTAATGATACACTGCTCATAAATCTCCATCGATTCTTGCGAAACGCGAGATCTAAATCTGTTTAGTGTTGTGCGCACCGTTTGCACCCAAGCGGTGGCTTGTTTCTTTTTCCCATCAAAACTCGGCAGTGATTTAATCGGGTCTGGGATCCGAAAAATATCTTCTGCCATATCACGAGCAAATTGATGTTGCTGATTATTTTGCGCCGCTGCGCGTAAGCTTATGTTTTCGGATTGGATATCCCGCAGCCTTTGCTCCATTTCCAACATGCTGTTGTACAATGTTTGCATGTTGATCATGGTTGGCTGCGAAGAATTTTCCTGTTCCATTTTCAAAAATGTTCGTGCCTTTCCTTTTGGCAAAGGGTTGAATTTTTTCATAAAAAAAAATAAAAAAAGTAAAGTAAAATTCACTTACCGATGTAGGTTATTTTCCCTGACGACAAAGGGTTGAAACCCACCGATGCCTGCTGAAAGTTTCCTTGTACCTCCCGTCGCAAGTCTCCTACGTGTTGAGGGATGGGTTGGCCTTCACGTGTTGGTTGGCTGTCCCCGGGCGGGCGAAAATTGCAATTGATAATTCCGGATCTTCACTTCACTTCACTTTAATAGCACTTTGTGTCCATGAATGTCCAGAATTCAATTCACAATCACTGAGTTTCAGATTGCAATCGATAATTCCTGGTCTTCACTTCACTTTAATAGCACTTTGTGTCCATGAATGTCCAGAATTCAATTCACAATCACTGAGTTTGTGATCAGTGCAAGGATTCACTTTTAGCTTTTAACGTTCGTCAGGCCGTACGACTGCGCCAGATATGTTAATGTTCACATTAATCACTTTTTAAAAAACACTTTATTCACTGATCTCTTAAATCGACTGATCTTAACTACGCACGAAAACTAACTGACTGACTCTAACTAACTCGAGGACTTCTAGACCGGTCACACACCTGCTGCGTCGATTGTCGGCGTTGCTGGTTGGTGTCGGATGTCCGGCGGTTTCCGTTGGTTGTAGCCTGTCGCGACACGTTTGCTACCTGTGGGAACACGGGCGAACGGTCGCGCATGTTGCTGACGTTGCGTCTGGGTTCGCGCCACCTGATGACCGGGGGACGCGATATCACCTGATGACTGGGGAACGTGATATCACCTGATGACCTGCTGGTGCACAAGGATTGCTGATGGTGCAATATGAGTGCACCGGGTTTCTTCTGAAGAGTGTTGGGATCTATCCATAACTATATATCTGTTATAGGTACACAATAAAATTTCAATCGTTATAGAATACAACTTATGATATTACACAGAAATTCCTTATTTTAAGGTGTTTTCCAGATCCAAGGAAAATTACCATTATTAAAAAAAATACAGAAGCGAAATAAGAATAGTACCACTTTGTGTTTTGCTTGTTAAAAGATAAATTTGTTTTGAATTGTTTGACGGATAAATCAAGCATGAGTTTACTTTTTTTATACATAGCAAGTGGCGTTGAGCTACAGTTAAAACAAGCATAAAACATGAAAAAACCGGACTAGCACGATTTTTTTTATGAAATCATTATTTGCTGCTTATATGCTTCCTTAAAAATTATTGACAGTTTGGTATAAAAGATACCACCATTCAGAATTGATTTTTTAGAAAAAAAAAACGGAGGGGTTTGGAAAAACGACAGCTTATCGGCAAATATGCAACGAGTTTAATTTTTGTAACAGTTGAAATATCTCAGTTTAAATAAACGAAAACTTTAATAAAAAATTATTCAACTATGCTTGCTATACGAATATTTTTCAAAACTTGGACAAAAAATTGTTGAAATGTGTAAAAATTACAAACTAAAAAGTATTAAAAATCTAGTTTTGAGCCCCTGTGCTTATGCAAATTTTAAAAACTTTTGAAAAATTTATTCCATCAATAATTAATTTCCTAGACCAAAAGTTGTTCTAAAGATAAAACGGATTTTTTGTGAATTGTTTAGCGATAAAAATCTGTCTATTAGTTGGTTTAAAAGATAGAATAATTCTCGCAAATTTTTATCATTGATGTTTTCTAAACTGAAACCAAACCATATCAAAGGTTTTGGAAGTCAAAATGCATCCATTGGTGTCGCGGAGTTGATGATGTTAGACTTTCTTGACTTATCATTGCACTATGGGGTTTGAGGCGGCAAAAAGTCAAAAACTGAACTTTATCGGATCGCTTTTTTATTTTTACTAGTTTATAACTTAATATTTAACTAACAAATTCCCAGTTTTTCAACTCATTATCTTGAATACTGAACGCACCACAGCCATCAGACTTTGAAAAATTGAAAAATTTATATGTTGAAGAAAAAAAATTAAATCACATATATTTCTATGAAAAACATTTTTTTCTTAAATTCAAAGTACACCATATGAAAGCTTATATTAAAAGCTATCATTTGAACCATTCAAAATTTTTACACTCTAAATTTATCTCTGATAAAAATGAGTAAATGATTATTTTTTTCAAAAATCAAAAACTTTAAAGGCTTGCCAAAAAAAAATCCCCGCATTTCCCCATACTCTTTTCACTATCAAGATATATTTTCAAGTCCTAAAAATACAATGAAAGAGATTCCAGGCACCTTAAAGCACCGTTTTTTGAGTTATAGTCAAATAAAGCTGAAAATATCATGCAAATGGGTAATTTCTACCCATTAATGAGTAAAAATTCAACAAAGTTGATGTTGGTTTGTCAAAAAAAATGTTTCTCATGATTGATCAACCATTTCACATATTTTTCTCTTGAGTTTCATGAAATAGCTTGATGTTATTTATCATTTAATGATCAATTAGTCCAAAACCTGGTTTTCAAAAGAAATAAAAAGTAGGGTCAAAAATAACACCAAGCATCGTACTTTAAAAGCTATTTATGCAAAATTCTTGATAGAATTTATTTTAAGTTAGTTAAAATAGTAATTTTCATACAAAATTTTCAAAATTAACAAAGTAGTCCAAAACACCTAATCATACTTTTTGCCGCCTCATTGTATGGAGCTGCCCCATAGTGCATTGGATCGCCTGATGAAGATTTGCGCTTTGGAAATTGATCTTAAAGATAAGCCAACTGGCCAGCATTTAACACTGCAGAAAAAAAAATCATCGAGATTGCAGTGTGCTGTCATAATTTTACAAACATTTGAAACACACTAGGGTGAGTGCTCCTACTTTGGACCTAGAGCCTACTTTAGTCCTAAAATGTCGAAAATTGTAAATAATTATTTTTGCTGGCACAGAACTAATATATTCCTATGCACACAATGAACTCTTATTCTTTCTGAACCCAACCATACCGTTTTTTGACATTAAAAGTCTTTCTGATGAAATTTTCAACGTTTTTAAAAATGTGCCCCCTCATCAGTAGTAAATCAGACAGCTCATTTAGTGGGGCGCGTTTTAAGAAATTAGAGTGTTTAAGGAAAAATCACAATTTTTTACTGTCCAAGCCAAAGTTTTAAGGAAAATTACTTTCACTGTGAAGAATATGAACCATACTACCTATTTTTTTTAAAATTCATGAAAATCAATGAAAAACTCGGAAAATTTGCAACGGGTCCAAATATAGGAAACATTCGACTTTGATGTTCCATGTTTAGACTTAACATCACCAATACTTTGTATCAATACCAACAAATCAACAAAGGTGCGAATTTTTGATTGAGGCATAATTCTGAAACGATATTGAGTATTTATAACAGTTTTTGCCAGCTTTGCGCATATAAACTGCAAGTAAGTAGACACAAACAAGTTTCAGCTAGTGTTCTGCTGATAAAGCTGACGGGAAATGAAAGTGTTTGTGATATTCATAACAGAAATTTAAGTTTATTTTAAATGTTGTGAAGGTGTTATCTTTTGTATGATAATAATTGTTTGAAGATTACATTTTCAATAAATTTGTTTATTTATTTTCGAAAAATCATACTTTTATATGAATTTTAGTTCTGGGTCCATTTAAAGGAACCAGTTCAGTACCAAAATAGGAACAGTAGGTTCAATATTGGAACTTTGGATCATCCATATCTTTGCAAATCTCTCAATAACGGCGTAACCTATGTTGGAAATTTTCAGTGAAACTTTCAGATAAGATCATGATTTATAAATGAATTCCCTAAAGGATATAAATTTCTCATCCATTTTAGAGAAAATCATGATTATTTAAAAACCACCGCTTAAAGGGTCCAAAGTAGGGCAACTAACCCTATATAACGGAAGAGTTTATCTGTTTTGCTCTGTTTTTATCGAACAAATCAAACTTGACTACAAGAATAAAAAAAGTTAAAATAAACTGAATTATTCGCATAATTGCGCATCAATCGCTGTCGTTTATATAGCAAAATAAAAAAATAATTACATATTTAGTCTAAGAGTTGTCCAAAATTGGTCCAGACGGTGGTCTTAAATAGAAACTTGGTGGTCCAAAATACCAACCGGAGTAATAAATCGAAGAAACGCAATTTTAGGCTTAAATCTGGTTACATTGCAAAAAACAACGATATGTTTTGATAGAAAAAGCCTTGATCTTTGTAATGAACGGATAAAGCAGATAAAAATTGTAACATGTACTTTTTTGTTTCAGAAAATAGCATAGCCATTTCCCAATGTGGTCCAAAATAGGTCCGTTACCCTAATTCATGAGCAAATTTTTCGCAAAATAAAAGAGAAAATAAAAGAAGAAAATAAAAAGGTTTTAACTTAATGTTCAATTTTCCTGAACTTAGTCATATTTTAGTAAGTTTTCTTTTTGTTTATTTTTCCTCTTTTTATAGAATAAGGGTTTGTTTAAAGAAATTTCAAATGAAACAAGAATCTTGATATTTTTTGAAGCATAATTCCGCTTTGTTGCATAAAACATTCAAGATTGCCCGTTTTCTTTTTTTTTTATGAAACATGGGGAAATTACGTTGGTCCAGTATGAATAAATAAAGTTTTGCAACGGGTTGTGTAAATTTTTCCTTTTGCAATACGAATGTTGAAAAAAAGGTTGTTTTTTCCCGGATTTATCTATAATTTGAGTGAACTCCAAACTTATAACTAACAAGTAACCATAATTTATAATCTTTGCGTCAAATCAAAATTGTTTGATGCAAAATTTTATTGGAATTGTGGAATTAATTAACATGATGGCACAATTAACATGATGCACTTAAACAAAAGAAAACTTCATGTGGTTCAGGTTTTATGGGAAATACCTGGAATCCAACCGAACTTCCTTGGATATTTTTCGGTTTTTGTGTTGAAAATTTCAAAATCTAATACCTAGATTTTGTCAGACTTTGAGTGAAAATTATATCATATTTAATAGATTGAATGAAGGCATTGAAAGTTACATATTGGCTGACAAAGAGAATCAACTTCCCAATTCCCTTTAGTGAACTTTATGTACTCATTAATGAACTTGAAAGTTTCAAAAGTGATTAATATGTACGTTGTATGTGACTTGTTTTACCCAATTCCCATTAGTGAACTATTTGTGCTCATTAACGAACTTGAAAGCTGCAAAAGTGATCTATACGTACGTTATACGGGACTTAAGTCACATAAAGGGCACAAAAGTGCTCAATACGGGATTTGGTAAGTCACATAAAGGACACAAAAGTGCTCAAACGGGATTTGATAAGTCACAAAAAGTGCATTGATGTGCTTTCAAAATTAAATCACCACTTCGAGTTTAAGTTTCAGTTAGAACAACATCTAGGCGTGGCCTAGTGGTAGCGTGTTCGATTCTCACCACGAAGGTTGGGGTTCGATCCCCAAACCGTGTAAGTTTTTTTCCAATAAGTAATTTTGTACATGAGTGACCATTCTGATGGGGAAATGTAGGAAAGAAGCAATTGAGCAATTTGTCGAGTTTGAAATCCGGCGCGTAGCATCATGGCGGCACCGGTACAGAACACAGTAAATTATCAAGAGAAGGTGATATGAACCGAAGCCAACGGTTCAGTTGAGATAGTGAGAATTTTTTTGCTCATTTTGCGATTTTTTTGGAAGCTGAATTAAGAGGCCGATGGAAGCTGAATAGAAGATCATTTAGACTTGTTTTGGAACTTAAAAGTATCAATAAGAACTTAAATTTTGAGCTGCATAGAACGCACTTCATATCAATGATGAGGCTGAGTAGGCGTTTTTGTACCTGTTTTATGGGACTTTTGGTTGCTTGGGATGTTTAATAGAATAAAATCTCAATAAAACACGATTTCGAAGTTTTTTTTTTCATAAATTATATGTTGCAATTTTTTTTAATTTTTTTTTTCGTTTTAGTTCGTATAATTTAAAAAATCCAACCGCTTAGATACGAAGCGGATAAAACCCTAATCTCATTATGATTATTTTTTTCAGATTTTAATTTTTATGTAGAAATTGAAGAATTGAAACTTGAATTCACAATAAGAATGCAGCTGAATAGGAGGAAATTTGGGCCGCTTTCTATTTTTTTTGTAAGTGAATATTAAAAACAATTTAGGTATTGTTGTTCTCTCGTTAGTTTTCAAATTTTTTTATTGTTAAAAATAATTTTAAGACGCCTTAAGATGAAGCAAAGTAACCTGAAACGTGCCACTTCCATCTGTACCGTTGAGCCGTCAACACGTACGTCGGAGCATCGTATCGTTGCTGTGTACCTGCAGGAACATTTTACATTATTTATTTTTTCCTTACCTGTATTTCAATCAGCACTTTTCAGTGCTAAAATTATTTTTATTTTCTTTTATTCATATTTTCTCTTTTCTTTCCAGCATGGGGAAGTCTTCGGCCGGCTCAAGGGCCGGAAGAAAACGGATTGCTGAACCTAATCCAGGGCCATCTGCCAAAAAAGTTGAAATTTCCAATTCATTCGATGTCCTTCATAACATCGGTGATGAGGAAATATTCATATTTAATTCTGATAAGAGTACTAAGAAACCTTCTTCTTCTTCTTATACTCTTAAAAACGAAAAGATTCCACCAATAACGGTCACGATTCCTGACTTCAATGCCTTTCGAAAAGAAATCGTCACTTCCGTCAAGGATGTGAAGATTTCTTTTCAGATCGGTCGAAGAGGAACTTCTCGTATATTGGCGGAATCTTTTAATGATTTTCAAAAGGTTTTAAATTATTTGAATAATAAAAAATACCAATTTTTTACGTACGACACTAGAAGTGATCGTCCATTTAAAGTTGTACTTCGTGGTCTCACTGGCGATCAGACACCGGATGAGATCACATCTGAATTAAATTCTTTGTTAGGTTTTTCTCCAATTCAAGTAATTCAAATGAGGAAAAGAACCAACACGAATAATACCAGTAGTGTTGGTTTTGCTCCAGAACTTTATTTGATCCATTTTAAAAAGGATCAGGTTAATAATTTGAAAATTCTGGAAAAGGCTCGTCTTATGTTTCATTGTCGAGTAAAATTTGAACCTTTTCGTAAATCTACTACCAATTTTTTACAAAATATTACGCAATGTCGTCGTTGTCAAGCTTTTTGTCATGGCACTAAAAATTGTAGAATGAATGCCAGATGCATGTTTTGCGGCTCATTCGATCATGAAAAATCTAAATGCCTTTTTGGTGGTGATAAGCCAAAAACAGAATTTTTTAAGTGTGCGAATTGCGCAGGTAATCATTCCTCGAATTCTCTAGACTGTCCCGTTAGGGCAAAAATAGTTGCTTCTAGGAAAAATCCCAAAGTTTCCAGAAAAGTTTCTTCTCCTCCTTCCTCTTTTTCGTCTTCACACGTCAGACCGGCAAACAACCTGCCTGTTCGCAGTCAGCCTCGGCCTACATTGGAATCACGGCTGGGTAATACCCGAAGTGATTTTAATGTTACCTGGGCTGATTCTGCGCCACAGACTCGTTGTTTATCGTTCTCAGAGGTGGTTGAAAATGGGTTGCCCTCTCCAGGCATAACTAATAAAAATGGGAAAAAACCAAGTCTCAACGTTCATGCGCAGGCTTGGGAAAATCCCCGACATTCAAATATTTGTTCTTCTCCTTCAATTTCTGATCCTAACAATTTTGTTGATTTGGGTGAGATTACTGAGGAAAAATTAAAATTTTTGCATCAAAATTTAATGGAAATGATGCAACTTATGTTGAAAGCAAATTCAATGTTTGAAGCTTTCCAAACTTCTTTTAATTATGCTAACAAAATTATTATGACTTTACGATTCCCTCATGGATCCAAATAGATGTTTAAATATTATGAATTGGAACGCTAGATCTTTGCTGGCTAACCAAGATGAATTCTTTTTATTTTTGAAAACTCAAAACATACATATTGCTGCCATCACTGAAACTTTTTTAAAGTCAGACAATAGCTTGAAAAGCAATGCTTTCTTTAAAATTTTACGAAATGATCGACTTGATCGACAAGGTGGGGGTGTAGCTATTGTCATCAATAGTCGTCTCAAATTTAGACTTCTTCCTTCTTTCAATACAAAAGTCTTAGAAACAATTGGAATTGAATTAGAAACTTCTATGGGGAAAATTATAATTGTTGCCGCATACTTGCCTTTTCAATGCAGCGGTGAACAGAAAAATTTTTTGAAGGGAGATTTACAAAAACTCACCAGAAATAAATCTAAATTTTTTATTATTGGTGACTTTAATGCAAAACACCGATCTTGGAATAATATTTCATCAAATTCTAATGGCAATATTTTGTTTAATGACTGCTCTGCAGGTTATTATACTGTTGAATATCCTAATGGGCATACTTGTTTCTCTTCAATTAGAAATCCCTCCACAATTGATTTGGTTCTAACGGATTTAGGCGAGCATTGTAGTCAATTAGTTACTCATGCGGACCTCGATTCAGACCACCTTCCAGTAACATTTTCTTTATCCCAAAGTCCCATTGAAAACCCTTTAAAATCAACTTTTAACTTTCAAAAGGCTAACTGGGAGCGATACATGAATTTTATTGAACGTAATTTAGATGTAAACGTTCCACTGAATTCAGTAGAAGATATTGATTTGGCTGTAGAAAATTTGACAACTTCAATAGTCAATGCTAAAGCCGCTTCAATACCTAAAGTTAAACATAAATTTAATCAACCTTTAATTGATGATGATCTTCAGTTTTTGATACGACTGAAAAACATTCGTCGACGCCAATATCAACGTACTAGGGATCCTTATTTGAAATTAATTTATTGCGACCTTCAAAAAGAGATCAAACGTCGTTTAAATTTCATTCGTAATGAAAATTTTGCTAAAGCAGTAGAGGATATAAAACCCTACTCAAAGCCATTTTGGAAATTAACTAAAATTCTGAAAAAGCCCCAGAAGCCAATTCCTACTTTGAAAGATGGGGATAAACTTCTTTTAACTAATGCAGAAAAAGCTCAAAAATTAGCCCAACAATTTGAGTCTGCTCATGATTTTAATTTAAACGTTGTAAGTCCAATTGATGCTCAAATTTCCCTTGAATTTGATGATATTCTTTCTAAGCAAAATGTGTTTGAAAGTTCTTGTGAGACAAATATTGATGAACTTAAATTGATTTTCAAAAAATTTAAAAATATGAAAGCTCCAGGGGAAGATGGGATTTTCTATATTCTTATTAAAAAGTTGCCTGAAAGCACTTTAAATTTTTTAGTTAAAATCTTCAACAAATGTTTTCATTTGGCTTATTTTCCCAATAAATGGAAAAATGCCAAAGTAACTCCAATTTTGAAACCTGGAAAAAGTGCTTCAGAGCCTTCAAGTTATCGGCCAATTAGTTTGCTTCCTTCTTTAACTAAGCTATTTGAGAGAGTTATTTTGAATAGAATGATGATTCACATTAATCAGAATTCTATTTTCCCTGATGAACAATTTGGTTTTCGTCATGGACATTCTACTACACATCAACTTTTGAGTGTAACTAATATGATTAACGCTAGCAAATCTGAAGGTTTTTCAACTGGTGTTGCTCTTCTTGATATTGAAAAAGCTTTTGACAGTGTTTGGCACAAAGGTTTAGTAGCTAAATTAGCTCGATTTGATTTTCCTGTATATCTCACCAAAATTATTCAAAATTATTTGACTAGCCGAACCTTACAAGTAAGCTATCAAAATTCATGCTCTGAAAGGACACCCATTAGAGCTGGTGTCCCTCAGGGCAGTATACTTGGGCCAATTTTATACAATATTTTTACTTCAGATCTTCCTGATGTACCAGAAGGAAAAGGTAGAAGATTATTTGCTGATGACACTTTGCTTTCAGCCAAAGGTCGAAATTTACGGGTGGTACGCAGTAGATTGCAACAAAATTTAAATTCCTTTTTGAATTACTTGAAAATGTGGAAAATTTCTCCTAACGCTTCCAAAACTCAACTTATTTTATTTCCCCATAAGCCAAGAGCAAATTTTTTAAAACCTAATGAAAATCATTCTATAACTTTTAATGGGGTTTCATTAGAATGGTCTGATCACGTGAAGTACTTGGGACTCACACTTGATCGGAATCTTACTTTTAAAAATCACATTGAAGATATTCAATCAAAATGCAATAAATATACTAAATCTCTTTATTCTCTCATCAACAGGAAATCCAGGTTGTGTCTGCGAAATAAGATGCTTATCTACAAACAAGTATTTCGACCAGCGATAATGTATGCAGTTCCGATTTGGTATAGCTGCTGCGCGACGAGGAAGGAGGCCATCCAGAGGATTCAGAACAAGGTTCTGAAAATGATTTTGCGGCTTCCACCTTGGCACAGCACCGAAGATCTTCATCGGATTGCGGGCATTGAATCGATCGGAGAGATGGCCAACAAAATTATCTCCAACTTCAGAGGCAAATCGATGCAGTCTTCCATCGCAGAGATTCGTTCTCTCTATAATTAGTTTAATTTTAGGTTAGTGTTTAGTTTTAAGTTTAAAATATTTTTGCCATTACAGGATGTTCTCCTACATTAAATTCTTGATTGCGCTAAGCAAATTTAGTTCTTATAAATAAATTTCTTTTACCTAGTTAACTATATGGCTATGAACAGTTCATTATTGAGCTGAACACCTAATTTAATGTAATAATGTAATATAAATGTAATGATGATTTGATACAAATAAAGACATATTTAAAAAAAAAAAAAAAAAACCTGAAACGTCACGAAAAAATAATTGATTGTATTAATATAAAAAAAATCAAGGATGTTTAAGTGATTGAAAAAAATACTGGAACTTTATTGCCATTCTGTGTTTCTCAAATTCGACTAGAAACAATAGTTTTGGAAAATTGTGCATAAACAAAAGTGTTTGTTCTCAATGACTGAGAACCAATAATTTCTCTGTTTTGGTCGAATTACATGGTTTAATTTTGCAAGCTGCAAATTGAATTCAGTTTGATTTAGTTTAAAAAATCCATCTCAGTAAACGGACTCAGATGGCTAATTGTCAAAAAACAAAATTTTGTCAACAAACGCATTTTATGGAAAATTCCACTGAATTTGCGGGAATTTTTATAACACATTTGTAAGGGTTAATAGTGATTTGATGGTTGTCTTTTCTCTTAAAATTTTTAAAAATGAGTGATTATGTTTCTTTTAATTCGAGTTAAGGATTTAACAATAATATTTATGTTTCTTCAATACCTACCGTCAACTTGCACTTAAAATTTGAAGACCTTTCCTCTAAAACCATTATCTTGAAAAGGTTTCTTCAATGTCCGTTCTTGTGAGGAAGTGCAAACAGAAAGATGGTTATTGAACTTGCAATTGCAATAAATATTAATAGAAGACCTTTAAAGTTTCCACAAAAACATTGACTTTTCGATACTTTCTTCAGAATCGTACCACGTAAAAAAATTCTAAACAGAGCAATGCCTATGAATCATATTTTGTTTTTATCACACGACATGCAAAACTGTGTTTTAACCACATCGATTGAGAGTTGAGAGATCTATTGCAATTTAAATATTATCCAAAGTCACTATAAGTTATCCAGAATTATAGAAAGTTTAAAGCTTTTGAGGATTTTAGTGTACAACAGTTAAAAAATATGACGCAACATTAAAGAAGAAAACCTCTGAAAGAAAAGGAAGTTAAACTTTAAAGGCTGCTTAAGAATATCGAAAATACCGGTTTTTGAAAAAAGTATAACCTGTATCGTGTAGTAGTATGAATGTTTATATCAGACCTTATTTTGGCCTCTTTTTCATAGATTGGTCATTTACGAGTTAAGAAAAAAGTGTTTGATAAAAAAAATAAAAAACTATTTTTTAAATAGTATGTGTGGAATAAATCACCCAACGGAAAGAAAATCCCGAAAAAAAAACATTTTTAGCTCAATTATTATTTCTTCAGATTCGAAAATCAAATGATGCACCCAACAGTCAAAATGATTGAAACAGCTCATCAGCTTTCCAATTGGTTACTTCCATGGACTTGTGTAATAGTTTCTAACGAATAAGTTACGTCGAATCTCTCCCAGAGTGTATCCCGATTTCCGTAGTTCGAAACACATGATGCTTCAAATAGAATGCAACAACGCATGAACGGAGCGCCAGTTTTGAATAAACGAACCATCTAAAATGCGAACCGCAACCACCAATGCATGTGGTTATTCCAGAACGTAAAGTTTCTTGCAAAACCAACACAGCCTGTTGCTTTACCACGCAGCAAATATCCTTTGCCAAATATTCACAACAACCACGACAGGACTAGGAAAATCGGGAGGAGGAAACGCCACGCGCCTCTTCATTCGCATCGACGCAACAACATTCATCTGTGGGAAGCTGATGCTAAGCTCAACGTCCCAACGCATGAAATAACAACAAATACGTCACAGCGTGATCGCAGTAAAGTTGAACCTGAATACGCGTGGTGGTTTTCCACGCTCACTCGAGTTAAAATAAATCAAATTTGGGAAAATTTGTAGGCCTTACTGTGGGCAAATATTATGTGCGCTGTAACTCTCTCTTGCTTTCTATTTACGAATTTGTATGTGCATTCCGCGAGCAGATTTAGTTTTGCTCATTATGCAGCACATGGCCGCATGACGTGGCCACATGGCTCATGTTGCATCATAAATAATTGATTAATCATCGGATCCGGGCAAAGAGACTGCACCGCTATATGCCTCGGTCGTTGCAGCTGAATCGCGGAGGCTGAAGTGCTCCAGCCTGATTTTGAACTGTGGGTACATTATTGTTTATGGATTTGATTCTCAAATAATGTCTTAGAAAATATTTAAAATATTTTTAATGAAAAATCTTGATAATTTCGGACAATGATTTTGAAAAATGGACTTCAGGTAAAACATATGCAAATAATATTCATAGCTATTGAATCTGTTATCTTTTTACAAGGACCGGAAATTGTATCTTCAATAAGTACGAGCCCTTCCGATTTGAGAGAGGAAGAGTTATCAGACGAAAATTGCCTTAAGAATGACAGGCTGAACAATTATAAAGTATTTTTTAATCCAATTCACTCGCAATAAAACTTCACATATATGGACAATTTGAAGTTGTTAGGATAAGTTTTGTTATATTTTGATAAATTACTGTATCTATACAAATTCAATATGCATTATTACAAAAATCGAACATTTTTTATTTCACAAATATTCAAGTTATTATGGAATGATATTCATCGCATTTTTTTCAGGTAAACAGACTCATACACAAAATAAACAATAAACATTCCAAAATTCGAAAGTACCGTCAACTGGGGCAACATGCAACAATTTTCAACTTCAATGGCTTCTAAAAAACTAATATTCACAGCTAATCCTACCCCTTATGCATCAAAAGTTTTAAGGATGATGGGACTTTAAATTGGCGCAGTTAGAAAAATTATTGGTTCCTTTAGTAATTTTAAATTTTCTAAAAATATGCGATTTTCACCCTCCTTTGAAAATGGGGTAACAACAAACTTTGTTTTTAATAAAAAAAAAATTTAAGAACATGTATGAAAATTTAAAGTTTTTAATATATTTGCGATGCTTAAAGACCATTACGCATGAAAACACCAATTTTAGTAATATTTTTGTTCAAAAAAAAATGAATTTTCACATTTTTTCTGAATCTTATGATGCTGCATACATTTAGGGGTTAAATAATACTACGAAAAAAATTTCAAGCTGAAATCATAAAAATAAATGTTTGCATGAATGGAATTTCAATGTTTACAAACGCTTTATGCAAAACATTCATATTTTAGCACATGGAAACGAGATTAACAAGGTGTTTCTTTGATTTGCATTTTGTTGCATTTTACCCCAGACACCTAACTAAATTATAAACATATTTATTCAAAAAAAATGTGTGATTGTTCGAAAAATATATTTACATCAACTGTGTTGGTATAGCATGAGCCAACCATTAAAAAGTTTATAGGTAATATTATCAAGTCAATCCATCATACTGAGTAAAGTTTTTTACGGCATCGAAAAATGTATATTTTTTACTCGATTTATTAATTTTATATAAAAACTAGCTTATCCCGTACAAACTTCATTTCGATTTAAATCATTAGAATGCCAGGATGAGTTTAGAATATTGAATCCAATACATTTTTCCGACAATCAATAGTGTTAAAATCGCCACTTTTTCTTGTCCTTCAACTTGAAATTCAATTTAAGAGGCTGATTGGCTTTTCAATAAAATTTATGTAAAAGGTATTTTGATCTCAATCGGTTGCAAAATCACGACAACGAAACATGTACTATTTGTTTAAATGAACGACTCCTGTGCTTGACCTTCACACTAAATTTGGATACCAAGCATCAATTGACTCCATCCCATAACATTATTGCACAAAACACTGAACTTTTAATGTAGACGACCACTTTTACCGTCCCATGGCCCGTAATGCGATAATTGAAACCAATTTGACGTCCCTCTAAATTCTATTGTATGATGTTTTCTATTCAAACCATGTATATAATAACGTCAGTAACTTGAAAACATTGAATAGATAATATAAACAACCTATTTTGGGGACCCGTGACCTGGAACATGCTACCTGGAGTCAATTACTCATAGCTTATAGCCCTCATCTACAGATTTCCATCTCAATCTGATGCATTATCACGACAATATCGTAAAAACAGTGAACAGATAATATGGACGACCCCTTTGGCCTACCTCGTTCCCTAATTTGAAATCCGGAATCGATTGCTCGTCCCTCAAAACATTTATGTGCTAATTTTCATCACAATCCGATGTATAATAACGCCAATATCGCAAAAACATTGAACAGTTGCTATGGGCGACCCCTTTTGTCGACCTCTGACTTCAAATTTATAACCTGGAATTGATTGCTCGTCATTTTTTCATCTCAATCCAAAGTATAATAACACGAATATAACAAAATATTGAACAGTTGATATGGACGACCCCTTTGGTCGATCTCAGACCCAAAATTTAATACCTGAAATCGATTATTCGTCACTCAAAACTTCTATGTGGAAATTTTTATCCAAATCCAATGTAGAATAACGCCAATATCGCAAAAACATCAAACAGTTGATATGAATGACCCCTTTGGCCAACCTCAATTTCGGACTTTGATACCTAGAATCGATTGCTCGTCACTGTAAACCCCCATGTGCAAATTTTTATCACAATCCTACGAAAAATAACGTCAATATCGCGAAAATAATATTTGTCTTGTATGGACGACCTCCTTCAGAAGGGGTCATCCGAAAATCTGAAAACATTTTTCATCATTCCTGGTCCTAATGAGCATCCATGCTAAATTTCAGCTCTCTAGCTCTTAAAACGTCTAAGTCTATAGAGGGCAAACAAACAAACAAACCCACAGAAATTACTTTTTATATATATAGACAACGGCGCCAGCCACGTCTTAGTAGTCAATAGATAGAGAGGAAAACAAGAGACAGGGATGATAGAGAATAAATTCACACTTTAGGGCCGAGGTCACCTCCGCAACATAGCAAATCAATTTTTTGTGGATGGGGAAAAAGGATATGATAAGGAGACACTTTTGACTTGAGCTATGCATTGTGGGTTAAAAATCATATTTTTCTACGCCCCTTCAATTTCTAGTAAGACTTTCAACTTAAAAATTATGTTACCAGTAACAAGTTTCTCAAACAACTCATGAGGGTTATTTTCGCATATCGTCGAATACTTTGACTCAACTTCTTGGCTCAAACTTAATTAAAATCGATCTACAACACTAAACGAAACTTAAAATTTAAGTGGAACACCAGATTTTCGAAAATAAATTGTTTCAACTAAAAATGGTTTGATTTTATCATTTATGAAATTGAAAAGCTTTGATCGAGTTTTGTACTTAAACGAAAATATATATATTAAACATATTTAATAACCTTGTTTTGACAATGATTCTCAATCATGTAGGAATTTAAAGAGTGCAACTTAAAGAAATATTATGATTAAATTTATTGACTGCACAATAAAATCTAACTATTTGAACGCAAACTTAGGATCCTATTCAATCCAGCAGTTGATTTACTTTCTGTGAAATTAAAAACACATTATTTGAAAAGAATGCTGCTGCAAGTTTTTAACGTGAGATAAAAATTAATTATACCAAACTAAAATGACATAGGAATATATCTTATTTGAACAGAATAAAGTTAAGTTATGGAAATAACATATTATTAGAAAAGAATTTGTAACCCATCAGTTTGAAAAATTATGGTAGTTTTAAGTTTTTAATAAAAATTCTCAAACGTGCAAAAATTAAAAGTCATGTTTATTAAACAAAAATAAGATCAAAATGTTAAAAATTAGCAGAATTAAAACTAAGTTTTCAATTTTTGTAGCAGTAGCACCCAGTGAAATTGATGGAGTGAGCGAAAAGGTATGTTCACACCAAAACATTTCTACACAAAACCGAACTAATCGAATAAAAATGCACGAATATGCCGCACTTTTCTCAGATTACCGACCGTTTTCTGCCGTTTTGTCAATTATCATCATCCTAAAGCTAAGTTGTTTTAGAAATGGGACAATTTCTTTTGCTGATACCTCTTTTACTAGTAATTCGACATTCAATGTTTTAACAGCATTTTGATGCCTGTAAAATTACTATTCGGTCTATTATTTCAAAATTTAATAAAAACACGTTTTTGAGATATTTACGATGCAAGCGAAAAAGAAAAAATATTTTACACAGTTTCCTTCAAAATTCATCATTATCAAATTGATAGCTGACAAAACCGTTGATTATTCTAAGAATAACTGTATATGAGTGGTGGAAAAGTATACAAACACTATCAAATATGTCCACAAATTGCAAATCAAGCATTGGAGTGATGCATATGATCGACAAATACGGTTAAGGGCCATCAGGGAAGTTAAGTCTCATACCAGAATTTTAAATTTTGACCGAGCGAAAAACTAAGTGTAGATCGCGGAAATGTAAAAACGAAATCCGATAAGCTGAAAGTGCTGCCTACTCGCAGCGAAAAGATTTTTTATTTGAAAGAAAAGTGCCGCAAAAACAAAGAATTTTTTCCTTTGATTTTGGGATGAATAAATTCTTTTGATTCAAATGCAATTTCGTTTCTTCCAAAGAATTTTTCTTTTGAAAAATCTTTGAATCAAAATATTAATGCTTTGAAGCAAAACACAGTGCCATTTGATGCAAAGTTGTTCTCGTTTGCTACAATGTAATTAAGACTTAGATTTAAAAGGATTGGTTCGTTGAACCATTTTCCTTTTATTCCAATTGGAAGAAATATTTTCTGTTGTCGGAAGTTCCTTTAAGGAATTTTGAATAATAAAAAGAAAGAATTTATATTTTAAATTCATTTTTATTCACAAAATTAACATCAACACTGGTTCACTATAATTGAATCATCCGCCCAGCTAACATGAAATCGTAATAGAAATGATAACCCAAATCGAATATTAAGATATTTTTAATAACCATGGTAAACACGTTGGTATTGAGTGATTTTCCATCATTCATTTACGACAAGCTTTGCCTGAAAAAAGTTGAATCGGATAGCAGTTTAGTCAATTCGTAAATATGTCTCCAAAACATTGAGAATATGCTAATTCAACATTTACGATTTGAGTGAACTGATTTACGATAAATGGACGGTCCTTCAATTAACACTCTTTCCGGTCTTCTCTCATAAAAAGAGAATCTCACTCATAGAGCTATAGCATGGATCATATCAGTTGGTGAGTTGGCATCGTGGTAAGATATCGGACAGCCAACTCGGAGGACTGGAGTTCAAATCTCGGTCGGGGACATATTTTTTGTTTATTTTGCTTTTTGTGGGAAAATCGAATCGTTGGAATCTTGTCATTGTAGATATATTGCCTCCAATTTTGTAGGTATGTGATATTTTGGTAAGTTTAATACGATCTTTTTATCTGGTATATTTGTTTGAATAAATCTGTTGTTCCTTCATAAATGTTTGCTGGGCGGTCCTAATTTTGGCCTGAGGGTATTCTTTTTGGGCCGCTTAACAGAGTTCCGGAAGCAGCTCCAGTTGCTAGCTTTAGAGGTCATCCAACTGGTGATTGCCGCTGAAGATCGGACCGAAGATATTTGCTGGATTTGGGGCGGAATCAGCCGTGGTCCTGTAACAATGCAAGAGTTTATATAAAATCTTAAACCTTCACTTTTTGATTAATGGATTAACACATACTTACCATTCTTCATCCTGAATCCTCCTAAATAGCCATCACTGATTCACTAATTTTGATTGTCAACACAACCGGGCAAACTTTTTTCGAAATTCGGTTCTTGCTCAATTCAAAATATCTTCTAAGTTTAAAATTTTAATTTAAAGGAATTATTCCTTTCTGTTGAAAACAATTTTCTTTGGTTGAAGGAAAATTTACTTTGTTTTAAACGAAATGTGCAATTGAACAAATTTCTTTTGAATCAAAGAATTTGTTTAAAATCAAAGTCCAAAATTATTCAGTTCAAAAAATTAATTCTTTCTTTCAAAACTTTTTCATTTGAATCAGAACGATAATTCATTGAATCAAAGAAAACAGGAGTTTGATTAATAAAACTGAATGTTTTGAATCAAAGTCAGTTTTGTTTTAAATCAAAATCAAAGTTTTCTCTGCGTGTAGTTATGAGACATTCAAACCTAACCTCAAACTACAAATTTTTGCTAGTTTCAGAGCTCGTAAACTGTATAGCCGGTACCGAGGCTTTGAGATTTTTGATGACAAAACTTATGAAAATCTTTATTCCAAACCAACTGCAACGTTTTAATCCTATAACATGTCTGCTCGTGATAATGTCCTTAGCATATTAAAGTATGTATCTGCTGGTTCATTTGTACAAAATAGAATGATTTGCCAAGATTCTGCTTCTGTGAAAAAAACAACAATTTATCATCCGACTTTTTTTTTATTTGAGTGTTTGAATGAGTTGTTTGATAAATGTGACAAATTTTCATCTGAAGAACGCATTTCGATTAGAATAATCATAAAACAGTTATCAAGCTTCAAAAACGGGTATACAAGTGACGATTAACGATCATTAATGTATTTTTTGTAAATGATCCTTCAGAAGCTAAATTTTGAAACTCAAAATCTTTTTACCATAACCCTTATCAAAATGAGACTTTGGGATAAACTATTTGTCATAATAAAAGTTGCTGAATGGCTATAATGAAAAACAAACCAGTCGATAGGGACTTCAGAAATTGATGGTGGGATTTCATGTTTCTTCAAAACAAAATTTTTCATAATTCTTTACCAATTTAAGGCTTTCCGTTATCCGATCCCTCAAATTTAACATTTGACTTTGTGCTTAACCAAGGATCTATTTAAGCTTGTAACTTATAAGGATTTCATAAATTTTTTTTTGGGAATAAATGGATCGATTTCATCACCAATTCGCACAACTTGTTAAGTTTCTGAGTATTTTTAGTAAAATAAGCATTGATTTTAAGATTATACTTTGATTTATTTCATTTGATTGAATAGGAGAGTAAAAAAACAGAAAAATGGAAAAAGTGGTGCGTAGTGACGTCACGATTTCTTTTGTTGATATTTTAATAACTATTTGTTCAATAAAAACACTTTAGATTTGAATTTGTAGGGATATAATTTCTGAACTAAGAGGTACATTTTTTTTCAATGTGCGATATAAACTGTAAAATTTACATACAAAATACCAAAAAAAATTTGCAAACGTTGTGACGTCACGCTGGAATGGGTCATATATTTTTTGTGCATCTGCAGTTATTTTTGCAGTATATGTTAATGTTTGAAACTCCACTTTCACTGAATGCTGTTTTAACCAAAAAGCCATTATTTACAAAGAAATTTAATAATTTTGAATATCCACTACAGATTCATTATTCGGAAAACCCCTTTCTGACCTTTCTCACATAATGCTGAATCATTATGGAGAGGAAATTCTTAAAAGGTAGATGTTTCATGGCTCTTGTTCTGTTCATGTACCTGCTCATTTTCATCGGATTTTGTTGTTGTTCAAAAAATAAAATAAAACTATTTAAAACAACATTGCAACAAAAAAGATGATCACAACAATCAGAGTAGATTATCTAGTAGATTAAAAGATCTTACAAAAACAAAATGGAAAAATATATATATTTGCAGCAAGAAAAACGTGAAATTTTATACCATCAGAATCGTTATTTGAAAAGACAA
>NC_073693.1:254434907-254514115 GCF_029784155.1 Uranotaenia lowii
TAAAACGGGAAATTGGAATATACAAAAGAATTGGGGGAAGTGAGAGCTAGCTTAGATTGCTATAAAATATTTGCGAAGCTGATCCACGTTCAAGATGATGTAAGTTGTTAAGGTCCACTTAACATAATACGACTGGAATATAAAGAAAATAGTCCACAAACTGTCTCGATTCATCTCATTATACTATACCAATTCAGTTTCATCAACAAAAATAATTATTCACTTTTTTTCTGCTTAACTCATGTGCATTATTTTTGCAAAATTCAAAGGCTCAACAAAGTTTGCCGGGTCCCTAAGTATAATTCCATAGTAAAAATATCTCAGATGTAGTATACATATAAGAAAACGGTAAATTAGCTAGTGCATTAAGATCTAGAGTTATAACGTACTCTTTTCTTATATTGCAAATTCATCATTCAACCATAAGACTGGCAAAAGTTGACCGCACAACCCATAGTTAGAATGCATTTCAAGCCATCCAGCTAAACTGACACCAGTGGCAACAACTTTTCCTAAAGGATAAACTGCTGCTAAGCTTTTGGGGACCGCATTTTGCACCGTTTGGTTTGGTTTGGTCTGAAGTTGTCGGTTGCCTCGCGCGGTGCCACCACACTGAATTCGGCCAACAACGCGGCAGAGCCTGTGCATAATGGATGACCCCGGGCTTCCCGAGCGTTCGCCGTTTGTTGGTTTCCCAAGTTCATGAAACGTTAATGAAGACGCTCTTTCTCTAACTGCTGTCATTGCTCTCTTGTAGCCTTTTGGAGCTGCCTGAAGGTTGTTACAATTCTTGAGCACATGAATGATATAAAATTTTGGTTTTTAGATTTTTGGGCAAGAAGAATGCTAAACTGTAGGAAGGGAAAAGTAAGTTTCCAGCAAACCCTAACTCAAGCTAACGCAAAAATTTCCATGAATCAGGATCAGCAACTCCAGTGCTGCTTTTAATTAGATTTGAGCCAAATACGCAAACAGAAGCTAAGCCAACCGGAATGCTCCTATTACCTTCATCCTTCGCCAGAATAATCCTAGAATAGCTTTTTAATTTCTCCTGACGCATCCTGACACGAAACCTTCCCTCAGATTCGAGATGTTATTAGTGAGCCGCACAATAAACAACGGAGAACATCAACCTCGAAATGCAAGAAAATGTTCCAGGCACCAGGCACAAAAGTGATGCTACTGCCATGTGTTGGATCGCTCTCATCCAGTGCTAGCTCCTGTCCTGATGTCTGATCCACCACCCTTGGCTCCATCTACAGCACGAGGAAAGTAGGTAAAGCAAAATCCTTGCGAATTCTCATCACCATTCCTTAGACGCAATATGAATAGTGGTTTTCTGATGGCTCCAAAGTTTCCTTTAGCATTTCATCCCATCAGAACTGCAACTGAGGAACAACTTCAGGTCCAAACCCCTTGTAATCTAACCAATTTTCCTCTTAACAAGTTCCAACTTCTAGTGGGCGAATCCATACAGAAGAAAAACCAACCTAGTACAACACACATTTTCCTCAACCATGCGGAGCCACTTGACGAACAACAATCGCTTTAGTGAAGACGTTGCGTAACATGCAAACATCTAACATTTTCCTAGCCCTCTAGCACACACACACACACTCGCACACATAGCACATGATGACGAAACAAAAGAACTGGGAAAAACTTTAGCCCTTTTACAGTGGTGCTGCTGCTTAATCCTGCTAGTCGAACATCATCTGGGGCCGCTTACATTGCTAAGGGTGCCTGGGAGCGATCATGAATGATGCATCACTTTTCGCCATTCCAATAAGGTTGCAAAAAACTTCTGTTGCAAACGCAGTATGCGGATTGATGGAAATGAAACAATTCGTTATTCATCATTCATACATTTAAGTATTTAGTTTATTTTGAAATCAATCATTTCTTTAGACAACTGTAAACTAATTCTTTAACCTTACATGTTAATGTTACTACTCTGATTATTTAAAAATAAAAGTAATCATATCTGTACAATACAGCTGATTTTTTTTTGTTTTTTTCCTAACAGTAAACAATTGACGGTTAAAACTAACAACATTTTTTTTTAAATAAAAATCAAGTGTTATATCAGTCCATTTTAAATTACATGCTGACTCGGTAGACTTCGTTCTACCATAGATTCTATTGATTTATATAATTTTAATAATTTCGTTAGGTCAATTATTATATTTTATTTTCATTCACTCTTATTTTCTACCTCACTACTCAAGTGTTGAAAGTGGGAGGTGACTTTCAATACAAATAAATTGTCCCTTTATGCTTTATTCTTGTGTATAAACTTTTATGAATTGTACTAGAAAATGTCTGAGCTTAGCCAGTTCAATGCAATGATTCATCTAGCTCTGTCATAACTTAGAGATGTTTCAAATTTAAAGAAAATCACTTGTCGCTTGCACGAAACTCCGCTTTTTTGATAGTGAGATGGAGCGTATTTTGAATTGATAATGTTTGGTAGCCCAATTCAGCTTAGCTTAGCTTAGCTTGATTAACTACTCACATCCACCTTAAATCGTTAAACCCGAAATGTATAGTTATAGAAAATGGATAACTTCCTCCAAAATCAAATTTTGATTACAATCAGTTCGAGTTCAAAGATCGCTGGTGTGGCTCAGTAGAGCAAGTTCCACATCGCCAATGGTTGCTACTCCGTGATTGACCGAGGCCATCAATTTTGTTCAGAGGTCAAATGAATGGTGCTTGGGATTAGCAGCTCATTTGTTACCGTTGCGATATTTAACTCGGTAAAGCTTTCATAAAGTAAGTCGTTATTTGTTTATTTGCTTTAATTAATTGTTTTCAATGTATGTTAATTATTCAATATATTATTTCATCAGAGCAAGGTAGGATTAGTTAAAATATAATACAGGACTCACAAGAACACAACATGTTAACACAGGGACACTGAAACAAATACACAAAATGCTGTACTAGAACGAGATAACTGAGAACGCACAAATTAAAAAAGCTAATTAGTCCAGTCGCTAAAAATCTGGTATAATGCAGAACTTTGGGAGGTAAGCTACCAGAAATACTAAAAAAAATAGGGTTCTTTCCGCTTGATTCGCTGACACGTTAAGACCGGAGATCACCATACCTCGATCGAACGTTACAAAAAAGTCATCAAAAAGTGATATACTTAGTCGTTAACAAGTGTATCGGTCATTATAAAAATCAACGGAAAAATATACAAGTGACGAAAACGATAGACGAATCAGGACCCAAAAGTTCATGGCATAAGTCTCATGCCATCGAGGACTAGTTCGCTTCGACCAAGTTCCAATCTGGTACCACGCGTCTGCTCTTCGGACCAGATTGGTTAGCCAAGATCCGCCCGGGTAGAAGGAGACCTCCCAATAGGAGTTCACTGGTTGGTAGGCTGAACGGAGCCCTTTCTCCGTTCCGGCCTGAGGAGTTGATGAGGGATTGGCATCGTGATCGCCAATTCTCGTCGACTGCCTAGCCACAACAAATCCACATCCCAGAGCGTTCCGGGGAGCAGCAGCAGCAGCAGCAAAGGCCGGCCCAACGATCACACACTACACACAACACACAGGTATCCAAATAAAAAACATTAAATCTAATTTTTACAGCGGTAGTGTGTTTAACTATATCCGACGGGTCCTTGATCAGCAATTTTGTGAAAGCCGACCTTGAGGAGCTCCGTTCCTGCTCAAGATCGAGCTAGCCAGAAAAGAAGGCCTTGTGTGCCCACCCTCCACTGAGTCTCCAGAGGAACGACCAGGGACTCGAGGGCTTAGGTTTGGCCCCCTCTGGTCCAGACAGTAATAAATGGCGCCCAACTAACTACAAGCTGGTCAAGGATTCTAGGTTTGGTTAAACACAGTGAGCCTGAGGGAATTAGTTAGCCAGGGAAATTAAAAACAAAGTCTCTGATGCGAGTTGGGTATCAAAGTGGTTTCACGATAACATACTTCAGTCCAAAAAGTGAAAATCTAATTAATTTGCTGCTTCAGACCAAGCGTCAGCGAGCAACAGCAAACATTTTGCATCGACAATCGATAAAATACGTTCTGGAATTTTTGATAAAAAAGTTTTTGGGTCTTGATTCGAGTAAAAATATTCTCAGTTCAAATCAGAAAAGTTGGGAAACCAAGAAAATTTTCACGTTTGAATGTTAAATGGTGAATTCTAGTGAATCGTTTGTTAAAAAGTTGGTTTTGGTTTCAACAACAAGTACTTCGTTCGTAATATAGCCCAGTTTGTTTTTTTAGGTGTTAATCAAAATCAAAATTACGTTATCACTTATCCGAATCGTAAAATCATGGACTTGCGTAAATTGTATTGTCATATGGACGTGTCTCACCTTTCAATTGACGAGGTTGAGCACGAATTATCAATCAGAAACATACCTTTTGGTTTAGAACACGATAGTATCAAGCGGAGGAAGCTAAAAGATCGCTTGAAATCAGAAAGAGACGGAAAAGATTTCGTTGCTTTCCACCCGCGAAAAGAAACACAGGGAGAGATCGCAATTATCCATACTAAACTTAAAATTATCAAAGATCTGCTCGAGAACCCCAAGGTGAGATCCCTAGAAAGGCTAAAGCTCAAAACACGGTTAGTGCATTATCGGGTGCGAATTTATTTGTTGCTTAATGCACCAAAGTCAGGAAAATTTGCAAGCAAAATAACAGAGTTAGGACAGGTGGCGAACGATACTTTTGTTTCTCACTTCCCAGATACTTTTGAGAGTATAGCTGATTATCCAGAAGAGATTGAATCCGAAATTACGATGGCCCTGGAAGAAGTTAGAGAAGAAATAGAAGTGCTGAATGAAACAGTTTCGGGAAATGAAATGGAGGAAAGAGGATTGAGGGACGAAGCAATAGGGGGAGTATCGAACTCGTTGAACTCAAAGATTGTTGAGATGGAAGAATCCGTCCAAAGGGCTGATGAACTAATGAAAGTTCTTAGCGAATACGAAGAGGGGAAAGAGGAAAACGCAGGGGAAATCATAAAGCTATTTAAAAATTTCGTGATTCAAACCACTGAGCAACAAAAAGAGATGCGGGAAAAGCAAATAGAAGAAGAACAAAAGAGAATGAAAGAAGCTGAAGAAAGAGTGGAAAAGAAAAGAAGGTTGGAAAAGCTTTTAACAAATCTAAATGAAAAATTTAGAGAAACGATTGATTTGAAATTGGATGAGGGTACATCGGAAAGGCAGGTTGAGGAGAAAGAAGATAAAAAGGATGAGCAGAGCAAAGATGGATTAGTGGTACAAGAGGGGAAATCAAAAGTTGAAAAGAAAGGTAGGAGGGTCAAACAAGCTGAGTCAAGTAGTGGCTCAGAAAGTGAATCTGACCAGAACTCAGAAGCTAAAATCCGTTTCAAGAAACGCTCAATATTGTCGAGAACTCATGAGAAAACTATCTCAAAGAAAAGTTCCGACAAACGTCGCAAATCGGTCAGGTGTGCGACTTCTTCAGATAGTAGTTTAACCGAAAGTACAGAGCTTTCCACTTCGTCTTCGACGGAAAGCTCATCTGATTCATCGGGGCACAGCAGAAGGGGACAGAGAAGGAATCGGAGAAGGGAAGGAAAGGCTCGGTTGAGGAGGATACCGGTAGCGGAATGGAGATTAAAATATGACGGGAAAGATCAGGGAAGGATGTTGTCGGAATTCCTGAAAGAAGTAAAAATGAGAGCAAAATCAGAAGAAATTTCGGATCGTGAACTATTCAAAAGCGCAATTCATTTATTTACCGGGCGTGCAAAAGACTGGTTTATGGAGGGTTTTGAAAATCGAGATTTTCGAACTTGGTCTCAACTTAAAAGAGAAATAAGACGCGAATTTTTACCGCCGGATTTAGATTTCCAAATCGAAGCGCAAGTAACAGAACGTAAGCAAGCTCGAGGTGAGAAATTCGTAGACTATTGCCATGATATGCAAAAACTTTTTCGATCAATGACAAAGCCGCCTTCAGAACAACGTCGTTTCAAAATTATTTGGCGCAATCTCCGATTCGATTACAAAAACGCGATGACCGCAGCAGGCATCAAAAATCTCGCGAAGCTTAAAAAGTACGGTCGTATTATCGATGAAAACAATGCGAATATTTTTCAGAAGGTCACGGAAGGCCAAAATCGAAATCGTCATAGCCACGTCAATGAAATGTTAATCTCGGATCCGAAACCTCGATACACCGCGAACTCCAATGACAAAAAGCGCGTTTTCTTCAAACCAAATCCTGAAAAAGAAAGAATAGGTCAGCAAATAAAAACAGAAAATTTCAGAAGAAATTTTAGAGAAAAAGAGGGAGGGGAGAAAAGGGATAAAACATTAGAACCCATGGAAGGAACAGCAAGGGGAACTTTACAGCAATTGGTTCAATCGTATAGACGGCCGCCGATCGGAGTTTGTTATAATTGTAGGCAAGAGGGGCATCATTACACGAACTGTCCGGAAGAAAAGGGAAGATTTTGTAGGCTTTGTGGTTTCGCAAATGTGAACACAAACCAATGTCCAGTGTGCCAAAAAAACGCACAAAGTTCAGCTTGAGGGGGCAAGCTGAGCTGGCTCTATTCCAAAACCCTAATCAAGATCACACACGAAATGAGATGCAATCGATCGGTCTTAGACCGTTTTCGAAAACCGATTACTGTTCGGAAAGCTACGCGAACGAGCTTTTGATACACGTCGAGGGGGATGATCGTCCCCACGCGAGGGTGAACGTGATGGGAATAGATATCATAGGGCTACTGGATAGTGGCGCTCAGAGATCAATCCTTGGAGTAGGCTGTAAGAAATTAATCAAAGATTTAAAATTAAAAATTTTCCCCACAGAAGTCACCCTAAGAACCGCCTCAGGTGCTTTCGTTCAAGTAGAAGGATATGTTCACCTTCCAATTACATTCAATTCTCAAACCAAAATAATAGAAACTTTAGTTGCCCCCAATCTGAAGCGAAGACTGATTCTGGGCTATAGCGATTTTTGGAAAAGTTTCAAAATTCAGCCTAATTTCCCGAAGCTATCTAGCCTAGGGGAAGGAGTAACTAGAGAGGGGGAATTTGAAATAGAAGAACTAGGTTTAGCCACTGAAGATCAAAATAATCTAACTGAAACCCAAATATTGCAGCTAGAAAGAGTAAAGGCAGAATTCAAAATAGCCAAGGAAGGAGAAGTTTTAGAAGTGACCCCCCTTATCCAACACGAAATTGAACTCAAAGAGGAATTCAAAAGTTCGCCTCCGGTTCGTATAAACCCTTACCCCACCTCACCTGAAATGCAAAGTAAAATTAATCGTGAGCTCGATAACATGCTTCGGCAAAAGGTGATCGAGCCATGTAACAGTGATTGGTCACTCAGCACTGTTCCCGTAATCAAACCAAACGGAGAAGTTCGATTATGTTTAGACGCGAGGCGTTTAAACGAACGAACAAAGAGGGACGCTTACCCGCTTCCACACCAAGACCGTATACTTAGTCGCTTAGGCGCAAGTAAGTTTTTATCCACGATAGACCTCTCGAAGGCTTTCTTGCAAATTGAACTACACCCGAGGTCGCGCAAGTATACGGCCTTCTCGGTGCTGGGGCGAGGTTTATTTTGTTTCACTAGGGTAGCATTCGGCTGCTGTAACTCGAGCGCAGTACTCTCCAGACTAATGGACATAGTCTTAGGCCACGGAGAGCTGGAGCCGAATGTGTTCGTGTATCTCGACGACATCGTCGTCGTGAACGACACATTCGACTCCCATCTCAAATCTCTAACCGAAGTAGCACGTCGTCTTAAACAGGCAAACCTGTCGATAAACTTGGACAAGTCAAGATTCTGTCTGAGTGAGCTCCCATACCTCGGGTACATATTGTCCTCCAGAGGAGTGCAGCCGAACCCAGATAGAATCGAGGCCATTGTCAACTATGAGCGCCCCAAGTCCCTCCGTTCCCTTCGGCGCTTTTTGGGGATGGCGAATTACTATCGCCGATTTATTCCCCATTTCAGCGAACTAGCGGCACCACTCACGAGTCTTCTTTGCAATAAACCGAAGTCACTTAATTGGAATCCGGTAGCCACGGAAGCTTTTGGGAAACTGAAAGAAAGACTGATAGCAGCACCGGTACTCGCGAATCCAAATTTCGATTTGCCTTTCGCGATTCAAAGTGATGCAAGTGATGGCGCAATCGCGGCGATCCTCACGCAAGAACATCCTGATGGGGAAAAAGTCATCGCTTATTTTTCCCAAAAATTGTCTCCGGCACAGCAGGCATACGCGGCTACGGAAAAAGAAGGGTTAGCAGTACTATCGGCAATAGAAAAATTCCGTCCGTATATAGAAGGAACTCATTTTGTGGTGGTTACCGATGCTTCGGCCTTAACCCACATTATGAAGGGGAAGTGGCGTCCCTCATCCAGGTTGAGTAGATGGAGTATAGAACTTCAGGGCTACGATATTGAAATTCGCCACAGGAAGGGGAAGGACAATATCGTGCCTGATGCTCTATCCCGTTCACTCGATCTGGATGAGCTAAGTACTGTGGGGAGTTCATGGTACGCGACATTACTTACTAAAGTAGAAACATCTCCATCGGATTACGTCGACTTCAAAGTCGAAGGGGGAAAACTGTACAAGTTTCTTCCTACTCAATCGGCAGTTTTAGATTATTCCTTCGACTGGAAGCTTTGTGTTCCGGAGAGCTTGCGGCCACAAATTCTCCGAAAGGTACACGAAGAAAACTTTCATATAGGTCATGAAAAACTTTTAGGAAAAGTACGCTTGAGATATTTCTGGCCGAAAATGTCTCAATCAGTAAAGAGATTGGTGGAAAGGTGTCAAATATGCAAGGAGTGCAAACCTTCCTCAACATCACAGCATCCAGCTTTAGGGAATCCGCGCATCGCAACAAAGCCGTTCCAGATACTGGCTATTGACTTTATTCAATCCCTGCCCAGATCGAAATCAGGAAATGCACATCTACTGGTGTTGCTTGACCTGTTTTCAAAATGGACAGTTCTGGTTCCAGTTAAAAAAATTTCGACTCCATTGATAATCAAAATTCTCGAAGAACAGTGGTTCTACCGCTTCTCGGTACCAGAATATTTGATAAGCGATAACGCGTCCAGCTTCTTGAGTAAGGACTTTCAGGCATTTTTAGAAAGGTATAAGATTCAGCACTGGGCCAATACGAGACACCATAGTCAAGCTAATCCAGTCGAGCGTCTCAATCGCAGCATAAATGCTTGCATTAGGACATATGTTCGACTGGATCAGCGACTATGGGATTCTCGTATAGCCGAAGTGGAACACACACTGAACAACACTATCCATTCATCGACAGGGTTCACCCCGTATAAAATACTTTTCGGACATGAAATTTTGGAAGCGGGAGATGAACATCGTCAGCAAGTTGACATCCATTTACGACCTGTAAAAGAAAGAACCGAATTGAAAACGACAGTTAATAAGAAAATTCGTGAATTAGTAGAGACTAATCTAAAGAAGGCCTATGACAAAAGCGCCAGAGCCTATAATCTCCGATTTCGTAAACCTGCTCCCGAGTACCAAGTAGGCGAAAAGGTATTCAAAAGGAATTTTGCACTTTCAGATGCTTCAGCAAGCCACAATGCCAAATTTGGTCCAATGTACACCCCCTGCACTATTATTTCACGTCGCGGAACAAGTTCTTATGAACTAGCCGATGAAAAGGGAAAGATTCTTGGGATATTCTCATCGGCAGATCTTAAGCCCGGTATTCCGCAGTAGAGTGTAGATAGACACGAAAATTCAAAAAGAAAAGTAAATCTAAAAAAAAAACTAAAAAAAAGTTATCATATCTTACCGCAGCAAACCAAAAACACAACCACGTCTGTTTCAATAGTCGCATGAAATGGACGAGTAAAACCAATGCATTGTTTTCAATAGCTAAAATGAGTGACGTTGAGTTCGATGAGGCTTGAGTGTTGAGAAGTTTTCAAGAAGGTTTAATTATTTTTGTCTCTGTTTATCATCAAAATATTTTTTATAGCATCTCTCTCTTAATAGATTCAATATTCAGCAAAGCTCAGAGGGAAATAGTAAGCGAATGAGGAATAGAAATGATCCATGATATGAAAACTAGCAATGACAAATTCCAAATCGCGGCGCGTAGGTGATGAGACGTCTCACTTACCCTATTTTCGGATGAGTTTATCTCAAAATCACATTATGATTCCAAACTACAATACCATAAACCTTTCTCTAGAATTCATCTCATTTAACACTCATGGAACAGCATTATCGATTAACACTCGGCATGTCAGTAGTAGGAATTTTCTTTCTTTCCGTAAGTCTTTTGATTTGACTGGGGTATTGGGAAAGAGGAAGATCCGACAACTTTTACGCGTGGATAAATAATCTCTCATGCGTATGAGAGTTCATATTTGCTAATTTCGCGCAAGCAAGATATTGGTTGTTGAGCGCATAGGGATGCTCATAGAATTCAAGTCTATTCTGAGCGGGGATTAATTAGATGGAACTTAAGTTAAAAAAATATGATTATATTTTCATATAATATATTTTTTTAAGGGGGAGTATGGGGTAGTGTTACCGTTGCGATATTTAACTCGGTAAAGCTTTCATAAAGTAAGTCGTTATTTGTTTATTTGCTTTAATTAATTGTTTTCAATGTATGTTAATTATTCAATATATTATTTCATCAGAGCAAGGTAGGATTAGTTAAAATATAATACAGGACTCACAAGAACACAACATGTTAACACAGGGACACTGAAACAAATACACAAAATGCTGTACTAGAACGAGATAACTGAGAACGCACAAATTAAAAAAGCTAATTAGTCCAGTCGCTAAAAATCTGGTATAATGCAGAACTTTGGGAGGTAAGCTACCAGAAATACTAAAAAAAATAGGGTTCTTTCCGCTTGATTCGCTGACACGTTAAGACCGGAGATCACCATACCTCGATCGAACGTTACAAAAAAGTCATCAAAAAGTGATATACTTAGTCGTTAACAAGTGTATCGGTCATTATAAAAATCAACGGAAAAATATACAAGTGACGAAAACGATAGACGAATCAGGACCCAAAAGTTCATGGCATAAGTCTCATGCCATCGAGGACTAGTTCGCTTCGACCAAGTTCCAATCTGGTACCACGCGTCTGCTCTTCGGACCAGATTGGTTAGCCAAGATCCGCCCGGGTAGAAGGAGACCTCCCAATAGGAGTTCACTGGTTGGTAGGCTGAACGGAGCCCTTTCTCCGTTCCGGCCTGAGGAGTTGATGAGGGATTGGCATCGTGATCGCCAATTCTCGTCGACTGCCTAGCCACAACAAATCCACATCCCAGAGCGTTCCGGGGAGCAGCAGCAGCAGCAGCAAAGGCCGGCCCAACGATCACACACTACACACAACACACAGGTATCCAAATAAAAAACATTAAATCTAATTTTTACAGCGGTAGTGTGTTTAACTATATCCGACGGGTCCTTGATCAGCAATTTTGTGAAAGCCGACCTTGAGGAGCTCCGTTCCTGCTCAAGATCGAGCTAGCCAGAAAAGAAGGCCTTGTGTGCCCACCCTCCACTGAGTCTCCAGAGGAACGACCAGGGACTCGAGGGCTTAGGTTTGGCCCCCTCTGGTCCAGACAGTAATACATTCACACTGCACAAAACTAATGCTCTCTCTTTGAACGTCAATAACGGCGCCGGCCACGTCCTAGTAGTCAATGGATAGGTTGGAGAAAAAGAAAGGGATGAAAGATTTATTTTGTGCATTAGAACCGAGGTCACCTCTGCATCCTAGCAAATTAATTTTGATTGGGACTGGGTAAAAGGAATTAATTGGGAGACACTTTTGACAAGTGTTACGGTGAACCATAAAAACTATTTTCCTTACTCCTTTTAGCTCCTATTCGACGCCTTCAGTTAATACGGGGTTATGAGGTTGTTTAGTGTAATGATGACAAAAAAATAACTAAAGCATGGATCATCAGAAATCTGGACGCACTGTTTATTATACCATAGTACTCCTAGTTGTCGGATCTGGATTTTTTTGACAGTACTTTGTTCGGAAATGTTTTCTCTATCAGTGCTGAAAATTTCATTACGATTCGTTTAGTTCCAAAAAAGTTACACGTGATAGAAGCCGCGAGACGAAAATTAATTTTGGACACCCACGTTCAAAAACCCGATGTGGTCTGGTTCAAAAATCGCGAAATCTGATTTGAGGAGGCTTCCTGACCAAAAATTTTACAAAGCCACTGGTCGGAGTGATGTCCCCATCATTTTTAAATTCGTTTTTGCCAATAACTTTGCAGAACAGTGTTTGATCTGGCAAGATATTTGGAGCTGCGGCCGAAAAACCCCGGTTTTTTGTGAAAAACAAGAACATGGACTCCGAAATGTACAAGGAGGAGTGCCTGAAAAACGTTTATTTCCGTACATTAGATCTCACAAAGAACCAGTAAAGTTTTTGCTAGATTTAGCTAGCTGCCACTACAGCGAAGAGGTACTACAGTGGTATTGGGCCAACTGGTAGATTTTATCGAAAAGGACGTCAACCCACCCAACTGCCCTCAATTCCGCCCTAAGGACAAATTTTAAGCAATTTTTAATTTGAAGATGAAGAATAATGGTAGGACGACTCGGGATGCAACAGAGATTGTGGAACAAAATGGCCGCTGAGGGCAGTGAATAGGGTGTCCAAACTTAGATGAGTGGTTCTCGACGAAAAGTACGAAATTTCATCAAAACAACATCGGAATAATTTTTTTATTATTTTTCCTTAAAAGTGCAGTAAAAACCCTATAATTTGAGCACAAAACATTTTTATTTCGTTTACATAGCTCCGAGATAGACCCTTTTTAATGCGTCCAGATTTGTAGTGATCCATGCTTTACTATCACTAAGTGCCTATTTCGCATGAACATTCCTAGAATCTTTCTCTAACATAAATTTGTAAAAAATAAGCCTATAATATAACCGCAATATCCAGTGACATATCAAGACGACGATTTACTATCTTTTTAATATGTAACAAAATCTATCCTGAGTTGCAACTAGTTGAGCGGTGATGAATGAATGAATAATAAATTTAAAAAAAAAATAATAAACCGTTTAACGCGATTTATTTGAAAAAATGATATCAACATCCATCCCTTAAAAAAGTTCATCAATTCAAAATGCTCATCGTAAAATTATGATACAAAGCTCTGAATTAAACTAGATGACACATTTTTAAATCTAATTTTTCTATTTAATCTTAAGTACATCGAATTTCAAAGATTTTTAATTCAATCAAAATAGTCCTACAAGAAACAGGGTTGCGAAAGTAAGGTGGGAATTTCCCTATCTATTTCCTGTTCTCTCCAAAAAGTGACGATCTCGACCTAAGCACATAATTGTAAACATACACAACGAGTCTGGCTCCTTAAAACCTCAAGTATTAGCAGTTTCAAAAAAATTACAATCAAAATAAATCAAAAGAGTTCACAATTTTTTCCAGATGTAGTTTAAGTAATTGATGGGTTTCCGCGGTCAAACCGGAAAGGTTCTTTACACTATATGTTATTATATCAAAAGATTCTCAAATATCAACATATCAACAGCAACTGTTAATGTAACCGAAACAAAATGTCGATGCTTTTCAAAAAGTATATTTGCAACTGTTTATGCATTTTCTGCAAAAGCTACTGAATAAATGCTATTTTAAAATAAGTTTTGCATAAAATTTTAAAGAAACTATTGGTTAATGTCCATGAAAATATTTCAGCTGTGCTGAGAAATTTGCCGTCAAAAATTTCAAAGCAGCAAAAATACTTGTTTAATTAACAACTTAGCAACTGAGTCGAGGAAATAAAGAAAAACACTTAGCTTTAAATGGATCCGGACCCTTCCCGAAGTCAACACCTGTCTCGATGATGAATCGCCCAAAACTGGTCCGAGGGTCCAGCACCAGCCCAGTCCCATCTCTTGAAAAACTTTTTGGATAAAACTTATCCGTTCGTAAATTTTAACTTTACATCACTTCACTTAAGGTTAACACATCAAAAGTCGCTGAATTTTAACGAAGAAAATTTTTTTATTCCAGTTTAACGGATAAATTTTTGAAATTTTCCATTATGTTTGGTAGCCCAATCCAGGAGAGTAATTTGGAAATTGCTTGAGCCTTGTCAAATTTTACATTGATTTTATGTGGAACAACGCATTTTGAGGCTGGGTGGTTTTATTTATGTAATGAAGCATCTCGTTATTTTAAATTGCTCCTTTATTGTATGTACGTCCTTGGTAGTCGAGTGGTTAGCGTGGTAAGACGGTAATCGCTGGTCCACTGATGGCATGGGTTAATCTTAAGTTGTCCACGTCATTTAATCAGTCTGTAAGCCTTAAATCGGCTAAGACGGTGTATGTCTTTTTTTTATGCTCAACATTTCATAAAACCTCGGTGTAATTATTGATTTGTAGTTTGATATATTGATTTGTAGTTTTTCCGAAAAAGGGTTTATTAGATAAAATCATCATTTCATTATGTCAAAACTAATTTGATGACAATTTTTTGAATCGAATTTCATATAAATTTTTTAAGAGATTTCCTTGTCCCAATTTTTGAAAATTGTGGTTTTTTCAATTATCAAATAAATAATCTTGGGATTCGAAACCCTTATTGTTTGAGCTACCACGTACTATTTATAGGATGATTTAGTATGGAAGCCTTCCATTTAAAGTGGGCAGGGTTTGAAATACTGCACGAAGCTTACCAGTCCATAAAACATAGGATAAAAAAATTCACGTCACTTTAATCACCCATCATTCAATCATTTTTTAGTGTGAGCATGGTTATGCTCAGCAAATATTCAAGTTATGTCACATTATAAAATGAATTTGTATGGGAGCCCCCGGTTTCAAAAGTAGCATGAGCCATTCAGCAAAATAATTTAATTCATCGTGTGAAAACTTGTATGTTTACTAATTTTCATAAATATGATAAGAGAATTGTATGCATTCTATTATTTTCTCAATGATATTTATACGGGAGCAGCATCAGCAAAATAAATCATTTTGATACGTTAAATCGATCGAGATATGCCATCATCCCTCCATCAAATAAGAGGGTCAGGAAAGTATTATACGTACCATCATTAGCCCAAAAAACCCTTGAGTAATAAATGACACGTTATTCTGATCACCAGTTCATAAGTTATGGATTCACAAAAAAAAAACAAGCCTCTGTTTTCTCATACCGAAAATACTGGCTTTTGGACGGTAAAATAACAATATTTCTGGTTAATTTTTCACCATTATTTGGCATTGTTATAAAATTGACACAGGTAGATTTTTTTTAACAACAACAAATATGTTTGAGTACAAATACTTAAAAAAAAGCTCAATAAACCTTACTGAATGGTTTATGTGAGATTTGATTGTTGCTAAAACTTGTCGATACAGCTTTTTGAATTAAATTTATAGTGGCGTTCAAAGGAGCATTGTCAAGCTGCCATCTCTTCCTTAGATGAAAATTTTTCATGAAACTTGACACATTTCAGTTCAGCTATCGAATTAACGCTCCACAACATTTAAAGACTGAACAAGTGTACAATGACTGAAAAAAGATACAGCTACAAGAAATTTAAGATTGCTTCACAATAATCACTGTGTTTTTCATTGAAAAACTGAAATTTGGTCAAAAAATGCAAAAAATTTTAATCTATAAACAGGTCTAGTTTATTAAAATCGTTCTATGCGGTGCCGGGCTTTCACATATTTAAAATATTAAACCAAAATGTTGAATACTGAATAGAAATTTCCTACTTCGTTTTAAAACATTAAATTTTTCAACAGAGTCAGAATTTTATCACATGTAAGAATGTTTGTATGAAATTTCTTTATCAATATTTTCAAGGTTATTGATGGAACTCGGTTGTTTTTATTTTAAAAGCTGTTGGAACCTTTTTTCCAGACAAAGCAGTAACAAAGTTTTTATAAAGTACAACAGTATTAGAACAACAAAGAGCGTATGGATCAGATCCATACAACTATATTTATTGCTGAATTTTAACAAGTTTTTTAATTAATTTTAATTTCTATTTGTTTTTTTTTTATTTTCGAAAGGCAAACTATATGCAATCACAATCATCTTTGCGGGAAAATTAAAAATACCGAAGTACCGGATCTGCAAAAAAAAAACTGGTAAATCCGCCGACCACCCCACTTTATTTTTATATATGAGATTTTATGTGGAACCCCCCCCCCCCCCTATTTTAGCAATGGTAAAATCTGATTTTGTAGAAAATTCAATGGAATTTGCTTAATATTGTATGTTTAATTCTATATTTCAGTTGATTTTGGATGGGAGCAACTCCCCTCTTTTGAGTCGCAGCGAGTTTAAAGTTTTATAGAAACCATCCCTCACCCCAAAACTCTTATATATCAAATTTCACATTGATCAGTTCAGTAGTTTTCGTGTCCACAGACAGACTAACATTAATTTTTATTTTAAAGGGAAGAAATTACGGTGAATTTGTTTTTTTTTTTATTTTCAATCAAAATATAATATGTATTCAAGCTTCTAGTCAAAATGTAACTCAATTTTCTCAACACTAGAGATGTACCGAATATTCGGTCGGCCGAATATTCGGCGCCGAATATCGCCAAAAAATCGTTAAGCCGAATATTCGGCTCACCGAATAGTTGAGCTAGGTATTCGGCCGAATATTTATTTTTTTATATTTACACAAGAAGAGACTAGTCAATTTTTTCAACTGATGTTGGATCTATATATATAAAAATGAATTTCTGTCTGTCTGTCTGTCTGTCTGTCTGTCTGTTCCCTATAGACTCGGAAACTACTAAACCGATTTGCGCGAAACTTGGCAGGTGGGGGTATTGGAGGCAGGGGAAGGTTCCTTTTATGGTTTGAGACCCCTCCCTCTCTCAATAAGGGAGGGAAGGGCCTCCCAAACAAAAGACAATTTTTTGCATAACTCGAGCACCCATCAAGCAGATGGTATCAAAATGGGCATGGTGTGGTATTTGGGTACGAAGAATATTCCTATGAATTTTAGGTACCCCTCCCTCCTCTCAGTGGGGTGATAGGAAGGGGGGAGGGGGGCTACCTTACAATTTTTCATATAACTCGAAAACTAATCAAGATATTGGAACCAAATTTGGCACGGGAAGGTATTGCGATACGAAAAATATTTCAATGATTATTTGAGACCCCTCCCCCATTTTTGTAGAAACGGGGAGGGGGCCTCTTTCATATTTCTTTACATAACTCAAAAACTAATAAAGCAAATGGAACCAAATTTTGCATGGGAGGGTATTTGGATACGAAAAATATTTCTATGATTATTTGAGACCCATCCCTCTTTCCAGTAGGGAGAAATAAAGGGGGGAGGGGCCTCTTTTATAATTTTTTACACAACCCAAAAACTAATTAAGCAAACGGAACCAAATTTGGCATGGGCGGGTATTTGGGAACGTGACATGTTCTAATGATTGTTTGAGAACCCTTCCTTCTTCCAGTGGGGAGAAAGGAAAGAGGGAGGGGAGTTTCATACAATTTTTACATCATAACTCAAAAACTACAACAGCAAATGGAACCAAATTTGGCATGGAACGATATTTGGGTACGAGAAATGCTTTTCTGAATATTTGGTACCCCTCACTCCTTCAAAGAGGTGGATGAAAAGGGGGAGGAAAGGTCTCCCTTACAATTTTCAGTATAACTGGAGAGTTGATCGAGCAAATTGAACCATATTTGGCATATGAGGGAACTTGGATTCGAGAAAAGGAGGCTTACATTTAACTTTTTTTTACGAAATCCGAGAAATGGACAAAACTTTACATGGAAAATCATTTTTGTATGCTTCTATGATTATCTGACACACCATCCTCCTTTCAGTGAATACGTACATAGGAGGAGGGAGGTAAGCCAGTGTGTTAGCAAAAGTGTTAGCAAAAGTTCTCAATTTATGCTAACGAAGCCAACAAATGGAAACAAATATGGCATGGAAAGGTACTTGGTTACGAGATATCTTTCTACGATTGTTATAGATTCTTACGCTTTACAGTGTAGATAGGGGAAGAAAGGAGGAGGGTCCATATAAATTTTGTTGTAAAGCTTAAAAACTTATCAACCAATAATGGAACTATATTTGATATAAGAGGATTTTTGGGAACGAAAAAATTAGGTATGATTATTAAAAATCACGACCTCCGTTCAGCTGGGGTGAAGGTAAGGACAGACGAGGGGCTCTCTTATCAGTTTTTCAGCATAAATCCAGATTATATCAAGAAAAAACAACCATATTATATAAGTTAGATTGTTTGCGTACGATTAATTTGAGACCGTCCAGACAGCTTCAAATTATCAGATCTTTAACACAAATTTATAGAGCAAGATTTAGAACATTCGTTTAACTTATCTTTGTGTTGCAATTCGAAACTTCAGCTGCAGCTCTCATTTTATAGCGGTTACTTATAAATTATGTTATAATTAGATTTAAAGTAATGCCAATAAAACAATAGAAATTTGAATAATTTTTGAAAATATCATTTGATTTTGAAAGGTGTAGCAAAGCACACCGGGTCAGCTAGTCTATATATATAAAAATGAATTTCTGTCTGTCTGTCTGTCTGTCTGTCTGTCTGTCTGTCTGTTCCCTATAGACTCGGAAACTACTGAACCGATTTGCGTGAAACTTGGCAGGTGGGGGTATTGGAGGCCGGGGAAGGTTCCTATTATGGTTTGAGACCCCTCCCTCTCTCATGAAGGGGGGGAGGGGTCTCCCAAACAAAAGACAATTTTTTGCATAACTGGAAAACTAATCAAGCCAATGGTATCCAATTTGCCATGGGGTGGTATTTGAGAAAGAGGAATATTCCTATGAATACTAGGTACCCCTCCCTCCTCTCAGTGGGCTGATAGGAAGGGGGGAGGGGGGCTACCTTACAATTTTTCATATAACTCAACAACTAATCAAGATATTGGGACCAAATTTTGCATGGGAAGGTATTTTGATACGTAAAATATTTCAATGATTATTTGAGACCCCTCCCTCTTTCCAGTAAAAGGGGGAGGGGGCCTCTTTTATATTTTTTTCATAACTCAAAAACTAACAAAGCAAATAGAACCAAATTTTGCATGGGAGGGTATTTGGATACAAAAACTATTTCTATGATTATTTGAGACCCCTCCCACTTTTCTGTAGGGAGATGTAAAGGGGGGAGGGGCCTCTTTTATAATTTTTTACATAACTCAGAAATTAATTAAGCAAATGGAACCAAATTTGGCATGGGTGGGTATTTGGGAACGTGACATGTTCTAATGATTGTTTGCGACCCCTTCCATCTTCCAGCGGGGAGAGGGAAGAAGGGAGGGAGGAGTTTCATTTTTACTGCATAACTCAAGAACTACAACAGCAAATGGAACCAAATTTGGCATGGAACGATATTTGGGTACGAGAAATGCTTCTATGAATATTTGGTATCCCTCATTCCTTCAAAGAGGTGGATGGAGAGGGGAGGAGAGTTCTGCTTCACAATTTTCAGCATAACTGGAGAGTTGATCGAACCAATTGAACCATTTTTGACATGTGAGGGTATTTAGATACAAAAAATGTTTCTATTATAAATTGAAGCCCCACTTTTTTCAGCGGAAAGATAAATTTGGCATCAAAAAGTATATGAGTACGAAAAATACTTCATGAATATTAAGCTCTCCCCTCCATTCAATGGGGAGAACGGAAGAAGGGATTGAACTTCCTTTCAAGTTTATGCATAACTCAAGAATTTACTACGCAAATAAATCCAAATTTGGTATGGGATGGTATATCAATACGAGAAATTTTTCCATGTGAAACAATTCCTTTCTTGCAGTAGGATGATAGAATTGAAAATATAGCAAGGTAAGAGGAAAGCTTACATTTAACTTTTTTTTTTTACAAAATCCGAGAAAAGGACAAAAATTAACATGGAAAATCATTTTGGTATGATTCTATGATTATCTGACACACCATTCTACATAGGAGGAGGGAGGTGAGCCGGATACATTTTTGTTAGCATAAGTTCTCAATTTATGCTAACGAAGCCAACAAATGGAAACAAATATGGCTTGGAATGGTATTTGGTTACGAGTGCTCATGAATGATGTTGTAATTTGATTTAAAATTATGCCAACAAAACAATAAAAATTTGAATAATATCTGAAAATATCATTTGATTTTGAAAGGTGTAGCAACGCACACCGGGTCAGCTAGTAATATATAAAATATCCAAATGGAATGTTGACAAAGCTTGACAATCATCAAAAACTTATGATTTCAATGAAACATTTTGGATTTATCCGTGTATTTTTCACTGTAGATAGCTTTACAACTTTGATTATCGTTTATTCCAAATTTTTTTGATTTATCCAGGCATGCCCATACTCAAAATAAAGAATTCGAGAAAAGTTAAGTCTGATCGGGATGGCCAAATATTTTTAAAACTTTCCTGATTTTACCCGGGTTTATTCATGTTTTTTGCTAAATCAAATAGCAAAAATTCAAATGTCTTTCTGAAATTTTTTAAATTTTGCGTTACAAAGCCAATTTTTTAAAGTAAATTTATTCGTTGGCTACCATTTAAACACTTCTGTTGTTTTTTTTTTTTTTTTTTTTTTTTTAATCTTTATAGAATGTTATGTGCATGTCAATATTTATTTGAATTTTAGTTTAAGATTTTGGAATAATTCTTTTTTTTTTTTGTTTCGATTATAGTCGTTTTACCATCATTATGGCATTTTTTTTTTTAATTTATTGTTTTTTATTTAATTTTATATACAGATAGGTACATTTAAAGCTTACATTTCTAGATTAACTTATGTGTTGTCTTAATTACTATTTCACTT
Organism: Uranotaenia lowii; assembly: GCF_029784155.1. Taxonomy (NCBI): domain Eukaryota; kingdom Metazoa; phylum Arthropoda; class Insecta; order Diptera; family Culicidae; genus Uranotaenia; species Uranotaenia lowii. Next base: position 254,455,771 of record NC_073693.1, read on the forward strand.
ATTTCGCTTGATCACTTCCTATTCTATTTTCGTAACATATTTACATAATTTTGAAAATGAATCTGGAATAAGTATTTAGTATTCCATCTTGCTGAGCGTATTCTTTCTTTTATTCCATTTATATTTATAGCTTCTCTGTCTTCCAATATATACGAAATACATTCTAGTGTCAACCATAATCCTGCTTTTAACTTATAATCTTTTTTCTTTATTGCATATTGGAATAAATCTTCTGCATCGTTAACATTTATCTTAAATTTTGTTTTTAACTCTTTGTTGAGCCATGTCCAAATTGTTTTTGATGCTACACAGTCTTTTATTCTATGTAAGGTAGTGTCATTAATATTGCATAAATTACACTTGGAAGAAATTATACCTCTAACATTGTGCCTGAATAACTTTTCATTAGTTGGAACTATATCTCGTAAAAGGGTAAAAAAGGACGACTTTTGACTTGAACTAAGGAAGTTTTTATTACAGTTTTCAAAAATAGTTTCCCAATCAAGGTTGGGTAATTCTTTTGCTATTTTAATGTCTATATTTAACCGAGTAATTAAATGATCATAAATAAGTTTACTTGTGTTGAAATTTGTCATAGTTCTGAATTCATTTGCCAACGTTAGCCATTCCCTCATATTTCTAGTAAGATTATTTTTGTTTATTTTCTTCATAATAAATTCATTTGGTGTTAACTGTCCTACTCGATTATATAAAATATTTTTAATAAATAAAGCTTTAGATTTTGATTCAATGTCAAAAAGGGCCATTCCTCCTTTGTAAACTGGAAGAAATAATTCCGTATGAAAAACAAAGTAAAAACATCCTTTCCTTATAAATTTACTTGTAAGTTGTCTCAGAATGCCAATATGTTTATTTTCCATGGGAAGTACTTGTGCAATATACCAAAGTTTTGATAAAATATAACTGTTTAGTATTAAAACTTTTTGAAAAAGATTTAGATGTCTCTTGGAATGAAGGGTTAATGTAAATTTAATGTTTTTAATAAGGGTATCATAATTTTTATTTACAGTGGTTTTAATATGAGGACAGAAAAACTTTCCCAAAATTTTAACGCTTTGCTGTGGTCCAATAGAACAGTTATTGAGCCTCAGAAAACTTGATTTGGAAAGATTCATTTTTAGTTTTGAAGAAATACTATAATAACTTATCAACTCCAGTATTGTATCAAATTCATGGTCATTTCTTATCAAAATGTTTATGTCATCTGCATAAGCAACAACTTTAATAAATTTATTGCTCATAAAGATGCCATCAACGTTTTGATAAATCATTCTTATCAGTGGTTCAACATACAAAGTGAATAATGCCATACTTAATGGGCAGCCTTGTCTTACTGAGCTGCAAATTCGGAAAGAAGGTGTTAACAAACCGTTAACTAAAACTTTTGATGTTGCATTCAAGTAAAGTTTTTTCAAAAAGTTAATGAACAATGTAGGAAATCCAAACTTATCTAAAATAATCCAAAGAAAATTATGATCAACGCGATCAAATGCTTTTTCTAAATCAATTGTAAGAATAGCACATTTAAATTTCTTGTTGTCATTAGCTTTTAGAAATACATCTCTTAAATCAATTAAATTTTCTATACAAGATCTTGATTCAATGCAATTCGATGGAAAATTTCAAGTAATTTTATTTCTTTTTCATCTTGTATGTTTGAGAATAAGGCCTAGTTTCTGTTCAAATATCCTCTTTTTTTACTAGTTTTTCAATAAATTGTTCAGATTCGGCCGTGTGGATACGTGTCGTGTTGTATGCTTTAGGGTAAAGATCATCGTACTTTTTGACAACTATTTTGATGACAGTTAACAAAAATTAAACATTCATCTATTGCGATATAAAAAAAAGCAATTCCAAGCTTGGCACCAGTTTTGACAGGTTTTGTCCTAGATTTAACTGAAACCCGATCACTCTTGTGATAAACGTCCTAGAAGCGACAAGGCATCTGATGTCCTTTCAGCTAATGGTGACGTTTTGAAAATCAAAGAGATATCTACTTAAAAAAGATCTGACACATCTGGTTGGGAATAATTGACTTAAAAACATGAGGGACATTAAGATGGCAGAAATAGAAGATTTCTATTAGAAATAGAAGTAGAAATTCAATTATTTCTATTGAAAACTCTAAAGGATATTCGACCGAATATTCGGCCGAATATTCGACAACTCAACACCCTAGTAACTTTCTTCCTATGGCCTATCCGTTTATCATTTCATATCTGTACCTAATACTTACTGATAAAGCCGATAAAAATCTCAAAAAAAAATTGTTTATATTCATAAAAGCTGACCCAGTGTGCTTTGCTACAGCTTTCAAAAATAAATAAAATAACTAATCAATATGTGTTGAAATTTTTATTTTTTTAATTTTTGCCATTTTTCAAATCAAATTTCAACAGAATTTAAAAGCAACTGCTGTAAAATGACAGCTGCAGATTGAGTTTCGAATTGCAATACATAGATGACTTAAACTTATTTTTTGAATCTTGAATCTATAAATATGTTTTCAAGTTCTAAATAATAAGGCCAGAACAAATATTAAATCCTTTTGGTCACTCGGATTTATCCTTCCAAGGGGGCGGGTAGTTAAAAAAAAGCGAAAAACAAATAAATTGCCCAGACAACCAGAAGTCGTATTTTCTTTTACAAATTACATCGTATAGAATGTTATTTATACTCATTTTCGTATATCTGCACCTACAATGTGCGGTCCATGCATATTCTTTATCGTATTAAAAAGCATTGCATGATTTTATTACGACAAGAAGAGAGACTCGTATTTATGTACATATGAACTCAACCTTTGTGTACGACAATTCGCAAAAAAAAAATCCGTGAAACGACCGATATACGATGATCAACCGTGACTGCGAGATTTTTTCGTGCTATGCATAAAATAATTCGAAATAAAAAACGTATATAACTGCATTGATTCGTAATAATGTGCATGCAATCGTATACCTTTGCAAATTAATTCGCATGTCTGATTTTCGTAAAACGTATTTGCTGGCAATCGTAAAAGAATACAAAAAAGTTCAATAAAATCGTTTATGATAATGGGACATCGATGATTGGAATCGAATTAAAGGAGGCTTCAAAATGTTGGTCTATTTTTAGATCATCGATGACGTGTTATACAATTTAAAAGATTTTAGTTATAAAAATATACGGTTTACTTTTAATTTAATGCCTTTGAAGCAAATCCCCTTGAATTTATAATATATTATGTTCCAGATTGCGTCGAGGAACCTTCATGAGCTGCAGATCATATCGTCAGGGGATCAAGTCCAGGTACTAACAATAAAATCAGAAATCAGGCAAATAATAAATTTGTACGATATAAACTTGAATTTTACAGCAAAAAAAACGCATTTCTTTGAAATAATCTTATTTTTATTATTTTTATGGATGAATAAACTGATTGGTTTAAAGTTTAAAAAAAATAATAATCTTATTTTTATTCATCTGAAGGAAAATGAGAGCCCAGCACTCAAGTCGCAAAAGACGACCAAATAAGTCATCAAACTTTTCATATTGTTACGAAAAATGTCGTATATTACAACCTCAATCATCTATATGATGATGTGAATTGTCAAAGTATATTCCAAAAAGAATCAGGGTAGTCGTAAATGATGCGCATGACAAGTCGTGCAAATCGTAATTTAATACAATCCAAATCAAGAATATGTTTGCTAATGTACATATATGGCCTCCAAAATGATACGTATATACTGGTTTTGCTACATTATATACGATATGTTTTCAGGTATATTTGCATGTATATTTGCGTTCCAAATTCGAAATACCCACCAAATGGTTGTCTGGGTGGGATGAATTGCACAAAAGTTTGGATGCAACAAAATAGCATGCTATATCATTGAACAAATTTGTAAATCAATTTTTCTTATCTTAAAATTCAATAAAATCAAGAATACAAATAGTTAAAGAACTCCCAGTTTCCACAATTTGTATTTTTGGTCAGAAACTTGATTTTTTTTCGAAATTTACTAACGATACATCGAATTTTATTTATTCTCTTCTAAGGGGTTTTTGAAAATTTGGAAGAGGATGGGGGATGTTCGAGCCTAATTTTAATCTATTTTAATAAGATTCATGAGTTCTTCGGTTACAAAATAAATTTAATTTACCGAGTTTTAATGTTGTATAGAAATGTTTATGAGATAACAAAATTTGTCATTCAAAAATCGGCAGATATGTACTGAAAGATCCTAAAAATATAACTTTGAATGAAAATTTTTCTTGATTCTTGCAGAACTTTTCATGGACAAACCATACTTGTACGACAGAAAAGCTATTCGATGTTACATTTTTTTTTAATTTTCTTTTTTTTTATTTCAGCCTTTTTGACAGCTTATTTGAAAGCTGTGTAACCGTAAGATGAGAATAAAAATCTTAAAAAACTGCTTTACAAACTCAGGAATTTTATTTATTAATATAACCTTTGCAAAAGCATCATAAAATTATTAAAAGCTCTAGCAAGCAGAGTCTGCCATTTTAAATACTTTTCATTTAATTCAGATTTTTTTAAATTTTGAATTGGTTACGACTTTAGCATGAAATGCATAGCTGCTTGTCATATTTGCAAAAAATGAAGCTTAAGAATAGTCAAAACCAAAAATCAAAGACCAACTTCATTTCAAGCTTTTTTAAATTTTCTAGATGATTTAATGTTCAAAATTTTTTTCTTCCATACAAAATTGAAACGCGTCATGTCAAATTTTAAACTGATGCTTGATTACCCTGAAATCATAAGTCAAAAAAGTTCAAGAATTCAAAGAAGGTTTTGTAACATTTTGATGTTATCAATTGAACTTTAAAATTCATGCAAACAGAGTTTTTGAACAAAAACGTTGATATTTTATTTTCTGAATAATTCAGTTGAAAATCAGAAATTCTAAAAAATTAAGTTTTAGCCACCGCCCGTGGCGTAGAGGATAGCCTTCAAGTATTCTAAGACAAGGGGTATGAGATCGAATCCCGGTCACTACATACATAGTACACTTTCGGTGGGTTGGTGGTTTTAGCCACAGGTGGTATTTGTAAGATACTAGCCATCATATCCTCGAAAGATGTACGCTTAGAGTTAAGAAAAAAGGAATCTCTTCGAGGAAACATCATGTTTCATTGAGATCCTGTATGTGTTTGTGTTCGTTTTTTTAAAAAAAAAGTCTTCCTGAGCCTATGTCCACGAGTTCGAGTCCACGTGCAGATATCGAACAAAATTGGACCGGATAAGTTTTTCAATAATCGTCTGCCAACTGCAACGTTGATATAAGTCGCGAATGCCACAAAGATGGTAAAACGACTATAATCGAAACAAAATTTTAGAATTTCGAAAACTTAGAATTGATAAAATATTAGAATAAGAGACGGGTTTTGAATGTCCATATCAGGCAGGCCACATGCCTCTATAAAGAAAAAAAAGGGAATTCATATTAAATTTATACTTTTTATCATCGAAACATAAATCTACGCTTTACATAATCTTACAGTAAAGATAGAGAAGCTAAATACTACTGATTGGATAAAAAAAAACATATGAGCGTTATATTTCCATGAGATGGCATCACTTATAAGGTTTTATGCGGAAAAAAAAACTTGTGATAACTAAAATTTCGCCAAAATTTCAGATTTTATCTTTGCTTTTCATCAGTTTCTAGCATTTTCAATAAAATTTTACGAAACTATTGCAAATGGAAAGGAAATTTAGCTAAAAACAAAAATATTTGCATTTATTTATTTATTTGTTTTCAACCCAGAAATGTATCCAAATTCAAGTGTAGATGTTAGTGGAATTTACTTTAAAATTTGGTATTTAAATATGATCAAATTTACACTGAGATTAACCCTAATCCGCTCTTGAGTGTCAATATGACACTATAAGAAGTTTGGTGGCTTGTAACTTTATTCGAGTGCATCCAAATAAAAAAAAACTTCTGGGACCCTCAATAATTTCTTTAATCTCTAATTTTGCATCATTACTTTTTATGGACGCACCCTTAAAGCCCAGACAAAAAATACCCTAATCAGACCTTGAGTGAGAATTTGACACTCCTCGCTCGAAATCTCTATTTCTCTCTTGTTTTTCAACCGATTTTTATAAAATTAATAGTCCTTGAAACCTCGTGATGTTACTCAAATTTGTTTTTTTTTTTGACAATGTAAGCAACAGCACTTCAGTTCTCCGTTATTCAATGGATTGCGGCGCTAATGTAACTACACCACTAGAATCGGTAAGAAATGTTCTTTCAGTTGAATGTAAATTCATTGCGGAAGTCTTGCGTTAATATACTCAAAATCTAGTGCAAAGTTGAATTTCAGTGTTTGAAAATATGAGAAATTGCAACCTGACAAAAAGTTTGAAAAACAGTTGTCTTTGAAAATTCGTCCAAAACTTTGTGTTTCGTATTTTGGTAATCTACAGATGTGAAAATGTGGCAAATTTATCTTCAACACTAAGTCAAATTATTTTTGAGCACTTCATAGCTGATCTACCGGTTTCTTAAATATTTTTTTCAGGGATTTTTTTTCTTAGACATTGAATAACGGAAAACTGAAGTGTTATAACTGAATATTGGCTGGAAACAATATTTGCGTTACGTTACGAGGTTTCCAAAGCTATTAACTTTGTACAAATCGGTTGAGAAACAAGAGAGATATATATAGCAACTCTAGTCAAGAATGTCAAATAGACACTCCAGGAACTCTAACGAGCAAAAACTTCTAGGATGGATGAGGGCCATTAACGTTGATTTTATACAAATAAACAAATTATCAAAATCAGTTGTTCACCTGACTGAAGAATCTAAAAGTATTTTGCTTGAACTCAAGGTTCGTCATCTTCGGAAGCTCCTTCTGTGGTGCCCTACACACGCTGACAAGACAGTAAATATGTTTCTATGGTGTTTCATTTTGCTAGATAACATGACAAGCAGATTTGGACCTATCCAACCCCGAACCTAGGAAAACTTCCGCTTTTGCCGTGTCTTCTTGTGTGCCATCCCGGATTGTACAGAAGATGATGATGGCAGGCAGAAGAAATGGAAACGTTAAATGTTACCAGAAGGTGAAAAACGTGTAACCAGCCTGTGCTTGAACATGGCGATATTGATTTAGTTGTTATTTCTTCCTGCTTAGATGCTGTAGAAACATACATATTTGCTTTATTAAAAGGTTTTTCACAACATGTTGCATCTTTGTTTTTTGTTCAGAATTGGAATGCAGAATTTCTCTTAGATTGAATTATATCCTTCTATTCCATCTGATTTGATGATTATTTGTTTGCGAGTTTGTTCAAATCCGGTGTTTTGATTTTTACCAAGCTTTCTAATCAAGTCGATTGGTCCAATTTGTGAATTTGTCAATACAATTCCTGCTCGAAAATCATCATTCACCAATCCAATTTCCCGATCCCGGCCTTAACTCGATTAAGTTTCAAGCTGCACAAACAACGTGGGCGTCCTGGCTCTGATCCTGGCCCTGGCCAAGGCTCTCGTTATCCAGCTCGTAAAAGCCTTTTACGGCGCTCCGGCTACTATCAATAAATTGCACAAACGGAAACGTAACGGAAAACAGGCGGACTCGACCGCATCTCGGCAAATGGCGAAACAAACAACCATCAAACGTTATGTCCTGGCCTCTCTGGTCCCGGTCCGGTATTGACAGTGGTCACGTTAAGACAGGGACACTCCTGACGGTCGCAATCCGCCAGAAACGGAACGGTAGCAACAACTTAGCAAATATACTAGCTGCACGGTGTGTCTTCTTTGGAAGATTTTTTAAACAATATTTTGAACCTTCTTGAATTTTGCCACTGTTCAAACTCAAGCCTAAACTAAAATCTTAAATTCTAACTTAATTGTAAAGAGAACGAATCTTTGCGATTGAAGATTGCATGGATTTGGCTCTGAAGCTATATACGATTTTGTTGGGCAACCTCTTCGATCAATGTCCGCAAGCCGATGTAGATCTCGGTACTGTGAAAGCGGCAAAATCATTTTCAGAACCTTGTTCTAATCCTCTGGATGGTTTTCTTCCTCGTCACGCAGCAGTTTGACCAAATCGGAACTGCATACATTATCGCTGGTCGGAACAGCTGTTTGTAGATTAGCATTTTATTTCTATGGCACAGTCGGTGATTTCTTGTTGATGAGAGAATAAAGATATTTAGTGTATTTATTTTATTTAGATTGAATATCTTCAATGTGATTTTTAAAAGTTAGATTCCGATCAAGTGTAAGTCCCAAGTACTTCACGTGATCAGACCATTCTAATGAAACACCCCATTAAAAGTTATGGAATGATTTTCATTTGGTTTTAAAAATTTAGCTCTTGGCTTATGGGGAAATAAAATAAGTTGAGTTTTGGTTAGGAGAAATTTTCCTACATTTTCAAGTAATTCAAAAAGGAATTTAAATTTTGTTGCAATCTACTGGCGTACCACCCATAAATTTCGACCTTTGGCTGAAAGCAAAGTATCAGTAGCAAATAATCTTCTACCTTTTCCTTCTGGTACATCAGGAAGATCAGAAGTAAAAATATTGTATAAAATAGGCCCAAGTATACTACCCTGAGGGACACCAGCTCTAATGGGTGTCCTTTCAGAGCATGAATTTTGATAGCTTACTTGTAAGGTTCGGCTAGTCAAATAATTTTGAATAATTTTGGTGGGATATACAGGAAAATCAAATCGAGCTAATTTAGCTACTAAACCTTTGTGTCATACACTGTCAAAAGCTTTTTCAATATCAAGAAGAGCAACACCAGTTGAATTACCTTCAGATTTGCTAGCGTTAATCATATTAGTTACACTTAAACGTTGATGTGTAGTAGAATGTCCATGACGAAAACCAAATTGTTCATCAGGGAAAATAGAACTCTGATTAATGTGAATCATCATTCTATTCAAAATAACTCTCTCAAATAGCTTAGTTAAAGAAGGAAGCAAACTAATTGGTCGATAACTTGAATGCTCTGAAGCACTTTTTCCAGGTTTTAAAATTGGAGTTACTTTGGCATTTTTCCACTTATCGGGAAAATAAGCCAAGTGAAAACATTTATTGAAGATTTCTACCAAAAAAATTAAAGTGCATTAAAGCAACATATTAATAAAAATATAAAAAAATCCCATCTTCCCCAGCAGCTTTCATATTTTAATTTTTTTTTTTTTTTTGAAAATCAATTTAACTTCATCAATATTTTTCTCGCATGAACTTTCAATTGCATTATGCCTAGAAAGAATATCATAAAATTGTTGGACTAACCTTTGAGCTTTTTCTGTGTTAGTTAAAATAAGTTTATCTCCATCTTTCAAAGTTGGAATTGGCTTCTTCATAATTTTAGTTATTTTCCAAAATGGCTTTGAATAGGGTTTTATATCCTCTCTTGCTTTTGCAAAATTTTCATTACGAATAAAATTTAAACGACGTTTGATCTCTTTTTGAAGGTCCTTTTCAAAACTGAAGATCATCATCGATCAAAGGTTGATTAAATGTATGTTTAACTCTAGGTATTGAAGCGGCTTTAGCGTTGACTATCGAAGTTGGCAAATTTTCTACAGCCAAATCAATATCTTCAATGAGTTCAGTGGAACGTTTACATCTAAATTACGCTCAATAAAATTCCTATATCGCTCCCAGTCAGCTTTTTGAAAGTTAAATTTTGATTTTAAAGGGTTTACAATGGGACTTTGGGATAAAGAAAAAGTTACTGGAAGGTGGTCTTAATCGAGGTCCGCATGAGTAACTAATTGACTACAATGCTCGCCTAAATCCGTTAGAACCAAAACAATTGTGGAGGGATTTCTAGTAGAAGAAAAACAAGTATGCCCATTAGGATATTCAACAGTATAATAATCTGTCAGTCCAAGATAGGTGTTTTGCAATACAGTCACCAATAATAAAAAATTTAGATTGTTTGAGTTTTTGTAAATCTCCCTTCAAAATTGTTTCTGTTCACCACTACATTGAAAAGGCAAGTATGCGTCAATAATTATAATTTTCCCTATAAAAGTTTCTTATTCAATTCCAATTGTTCCTAAGACTTTTGAATTGAAAGAAGGAAGAAGTCTAAATTTGAGACGAGGATTCATGAGGGAATCTTAAAGTCATACTAATTTTTTAGCATATTTAAAAGAAGTTTGGAAAGCTTCAGACATTGAATTTGCTTCAACATAAGTTGCATCATTTCCATTAAATTTTGACGCAAAAATTTTATTTTTCCTCAGTAATCTCACCCAAATCAACAAAATTGTTAGAATCGGAAAATGAAGGAGAAGAACAGTTATTTGTATTTTGGAGACTTTCCCAAGCCTTCGCATGAACGTTGAGACTTGATTTTTTCCCATTTTTATTAGTTATGCCTGAAGTGGGCAACCCATTTTCAACCACCTCTGAAAACGTTAAACAACGAGCCTGTGGCGCTGAATCAGCACAGGTAACATTAAAATCACTTCGAGCATTACCAAGATGCGATTCCAATATAGGCCGAGGCTGACTGCGAACAGGCAGATTGTTTATCGACCTGACGTATGAAGACGAGAAAGACGAAGGAGGGGAAAAAACTTTTCTGACAACTTTGGGTTTTTTTTTTTCTAGAAGCAATAATTTGTGCGACAGTCTATGGAATTGGAGAAATGTTTACCTGAGCAATAAGCACACTTAAAAAATTCAGATTTTGGTTTATCAAAACCATAAAGGCATTTAGATTTTCATGATTGAATGAGCCGCAATGCATGCATCTGGCATTATTCTACAATTTTTAGTGCCGTGACAAAAAGCTTGACAACGACGACATTTAGTTATATTTTGAAGAAAATTGGTTGAAGATTTTCGAAAAGGTTCAAATTTTATTCAAAAATAAAACAAAAGACGAGCCTTTTCAAGAATTTGCAAATTATTAACCTGATTCTTTTTAAAATGGATCTAATAAAGCTCAGAAGAAAAACCAACACTACAGGGTTCGGCAATTGAAGTGCTACATTGAAATAAACATATAAATTGATCAAAACAACAACTTTTTAATTCGAATTCATTCAATTTCTCTTGAAAAGAAATTACTTTTTCAAAATTCACTGGTAAAGTTCGACTTGTTCGCCTTTGAGTTTAACCACTCACCTAAGATGGTCGAGGGGCGCATCGTATGAGGCCCGCAGGTGTTCTTGTGGTATTTTATCCCAGGCTGCCACGAGATGTCGCTTCAGGACCTACACACCTTCATGTTTCTTGAAGCAGACTTCGGTATCCAACATACACCAAACAGCGAAGTCCATAGGGTTCAGGTCTGGCGAATTCGCCGGCCACTCGTAGCTCGAAATGAGCCCTGGGGAATGTTGCGTACCATGTTTGTCACATGGTCCGATTATATTGCATGGTCCGATTATGTTGCATGGTTGGATTTCGTCACATGGTCGGATTATGTTGCCTGGTTGGATTATGTCACATGGACCATTTATGTTGCATGGGCGATTTTGTCGCATGGTCCGATTATGTCAAATGGTCCGATTATGTCACATGGTCCGATTATGTTGCATGGTCCGATTATGTTGCATGGTTGGATTTCGTCACATGGTTGGATTTCGTCACATGGTTGGATTTCGTCACATGATCGGATTATGTTGCATGGTCGGATTATGTTGCATGATCGGATTATGTTGCATGATCGATTTATGTCACATGGTCGATAATGTTGCATGGTCGAATTATGTCAAATGGTCAATTTATGTTGCATGGGCGATTATGTCACATGGTCCGATTATGCCACATGGTCCGATTATGTCACATGGTCCGATTATGTTGCATGTTTGGATTTTGTCACATGGTCGATTTATGTTGCATGGGCGATTATGTCACATGGTCCGATTATGTTGCATGGTTGTTTCGTCACATGGTCGGATTATGTAGCATGATCGGATTATGTCACATGGTCAGATTATGTTGCATGGTCGATGATGTCACATGGTCCGATAATGTTGCATGGTTGGATTTCGTCACATGGTCCATTTATGTTGCATGGGCGATTATGTCACATCGTCCGATTATGTTGCATGATCCGATTATGTTGCATGGTTGGATTTTGTCACATGGTCAGATTATGTTGCATGGTCGGATAATGTCACATTGTCGGATTATGTTGCATGGGCGATTATGTCACATGGTCTGAATATGTTGCATGATCTGATTATGTTGCATGGTTGGATTTTGTCACATGGTCGGATTATGTTGCATGGTCGGATAATGTCACATGGTCCGATTATGTTGCATGGTCAGATTATGTCATATGGTCGATTTATATTGCATGGTAGATTATGTCACAGGGATCGATTATGTTGCATGATCCGATTATGTTGCATGGTTGGATTTTGTCACGTGGTCGATAATGTTGCATGTTCGGATTTTGTGACATGGTCGATTTATGTTGCATGGTCGATTTGTTGCATGGTCTGATTATATTGCATGATCCGATTATGTCACATGGTCGATTATGTTGTATGATCGAATAATGTCACATGGTCGATAATGTTGCATGGTCTGATTATGTCACATGATCAATTCATGTTGCATGGTCCGATTATGTTGCATGATCGAGTTATGTAGCATGGTCGGATTTTGTCACATGGTCAGAATATGTTGCAAGGTCGAAAATGTTGCATAATCAGATTATGTCACATCTTCGATTTAACTGCATGATCGGATATTGTCACATGGTTGATTATATTGCATAATCAGATTGTGTCACATGGTCGATTATGTTGCATGGTTGAATTACACAGGTCACTTGGTCGAATTATGTTACATGGTCTGATTATGTTCCATGATCCGATTATGTCACATGTACTGCTTACTCAGATAATTTCTGGTGATAGGTTTATGTCACATGGTTAAATTCTGTTAAATGGTTAAAATTTGTCACGTCCTATTGCCATTTTGACACTCATGTGTTAGTCATTTCAAAAATGCACCATAAGTTATGTTCATTGACAAAAAACAATTGCGTAATTCTACGTTTAGCGGTCGTAGCCAAATTACTACCTCCTCCACATTTTTTTTTCGAAAAAAACTTCGAGTTTGACAGCTTGTAAAAAATACACATCAATGAGAAAGTGTGCAAAATGTGGTTGTTTTTTATCCAACGGTAGAAAAGTAATGCCCTGTTGAATGTGTCGCAATAATTTCGTGTTTGCCTTTTTCATGCGCATCGTAATTTGGACACGAGAAAATTACTATGAGCTGTCAAATGTAACATAGTGAAATGACTATGTCGCAGTATTATCACCTAGATTTTTGGTAGAAAATACTAAATGATGGATATAGTAAAATTACCATGACGATGTATTGGAAAAACCCAAGCAAGATTTCCATGTAGATAGTGCAGGTAAGATGAGTTGAGATTATTCAGTGATAGGGGGAAAGCTCAGTGTTTTTGCCAAATTGGTAATATTTTGCACGCCTAAAATTTTTCAGATTCTTCATAACACGAGTGTCACTTATTATTCACATGGGGCGTTAGATGAACTTTCCTCCTGGTAGATTTATTGAGTAGTGTTCCTACCTGCAAATAAACTTTTGCATGAAAAGCACCGACTGACATTATTAAAAATTATTTTCATCGATAATTTCTATTGGATTGAAGAGTCCTTTACATTTTAGAGATACAAGATTTTTTCAGTTTTAATTATCGAAAAAAGACGCCGCTTGAATTGCTTCTGTCCGGGAAGGACCAAACGTGAACTTTTATGTGTACCGAGTCATTTCGCAGTTATCTGCTTTATTCCGGAATAGGGGCCCACTTTCATCCTCTCTCGTTGCCATTTCCGAGGAAAATTGGCGCAGCAGATTCACTTCAAGGGGGACACCACATCCAGCAGCATTTTGTTTGAGTTTTGGTCAATTTCGCAGAAAACAAAAGTGGACAACAACACAGACCGTGGACAGCTAGACTAAAGCCAACCTTTCGGCCTGATTCGGTTCTTCACGTATGATGGCCAGCAAAGGTCCGGGACTTCTCGTCCATCAACTTAATCCCCCAATCGCCGTTGAGGGAGATGCTTTAGAACTAATCTTCCGGCTGGGGCGATTCCAAACAAGGAGGAAGCTAGCAAAAAGTGTCCTCGACCGACAAGATGACAGTGGTCAAACAAATGTCCGGCATCGGAATGGATGAAGCTATTCGCACAATTTCCTTGGCAGCTTGGAGTCGTCTGCTAAAGCTCTTTTATGGGGTCGTTTGTTGAAGAAAAGTGTTATGGTTCCCCCCGGGCTGGCTGGGGAAAGGCCATGCCATGCTTAACATACATTTAATTTAGATATATTGGAACACTCACGACGATGTTCTATCACTTGATTTGGGAGTCAACACACACTTTGGACGTTAGTTTAAAATGTATCGAATTGGGTTAATACGATCAATTATTGGTTGGGTACCATCTTCTGTCAACATCATTAATGAATACTTTCAAAGCAATTGATAGTAGAAATGATTAACGCTTTCGCCCGTGGGGTAGAGGTTATGATCAAGTCTTCTCAGCTATCGGTCATGAGATCGAACCTTGGTCACGGAGATCTCTTCCTATGGGTTGGTGGTTTTAGCATTTGTAAGTTGCCATCATATCCTCGAAAGATGTACGCTTTAGTGTGAAGTAATTGGCTGTTCTCGCAGTAAGTTTCACTAAGATCCAAGGTGTAGGTTCGTTGTTTAGAACAGTAATCTATAAGAGTGAAATATTATTAACAACACACTGATCGAAACACATATGTTAAAATTCAAATAATGTTATTATTTTCTTATCTTAACTAACAATTTCAATATGGCTGATTGAATTGTGGGAAATTAAAAAATTTCTGAGAAAAATTATAACCACTTTAAACCTTGCTTAAGTTAAATCATAAACTGATCAATTGTTTTTCTGTATCCAGTTTAAAACACTCTTATCGACATGGGAATTTATTCATCATCATTATTTTAAAAAGAAAATAAAATCTGATGAAAACCAATGTTCAAGCTCTTCTTCTCACTGCCTTCCTTTAAGCTTTCCCATGCATTCGTCCTAAGTCGTTGCATATTAAAAAGTCCATTAATGCCGGGGCAATTGCATCATTTAGCGAAAAACACCTTTCGGTTCATAAATTCAATGAAAATGTTTTACTTTCTTCCCGAAAAGAGCGAAAAACACTAATTTACCGAGTGCAGGTCATGTTTTTCAACTGGATGGCCTCGAAAGAGCGCAAAAATCACTGAACATAATTCATTCACAGCACCTTTTTTCGCAACTTTTTTTGTTCCGAGATTCCGAACCGAATGCGCTTTTTTCACACTCTCAATCGGTTTTGTGTCTTTTCTCCCTCTCTCTCGGTCTTGATATCGTACTCCAGTTGAACATCCAGAAAAAAACGCCAAACGGTACAAAGTGAGAGTGAGACATGCCCTGGTAATTGAAGTCAAAGATACGAATCGTTCGCCAAAGTCATCTGCCATGCGGATTTTTTTCCCCGGATTCCTCCACCAGGCCACTTGAAGATACGGATCCCTGGATCCGTGGAATGGAACTGTTCGCGTACGACTCACGATTTATGAGCAACTGAAGCACCTAGCGCAGTCAATGGAATTTACGATTACGAGATAGCTCGGTCGGCTTTTGGGATCTCAACACCGGAGACTGACTGGTTTGCTGGTACAATTCTGATTCCGGATTGAATGGATGATGGAGATGCTAGCGTTTCTGGAATCGATTTGGTTTTCTCAGTTCTGTTCTGAATCGACATTGCTCCCATTTCCCAAAGTGACAAGTTCACTGTCTTAACTGTTTGATAGGCCTTCAATATAGCATTTGCGATAGCTTATTTGTTGTTATACAAATTAAACGTTGAGTCGAATATTTTACACAGAGTAGAAGAGAATTGTGAAATATAGCTTAATTTTTCATCAGAAATATTGGGAAAATTCTTCGATTTGGTCTACAATCGATAAAAGCGAGAGCCTCATTTATTATTTGAATAAAAAGTTAATAAATTTGAATTTTATTTTGACTCCAGTAAGGGCCCACTAGACTAGAATTTTTTTTTTATAAATGATTTATGACAATACGATTTTGAAAATTTCTTCCAAACATTGTTCATTATGTGCATAAAAATGTTTGTGATTATTTGAGATTTGGAAAATTCTAAATCTGTAGTTAAATTAAAATAAAAACATTAATATGATTTTAAATTTTTTTTTGCATACTTTCTAAGATATCTCACAAATACATCAGAATATAGTAAATAAAATAACATGAGTCAATTTCAATAAATCTCATAAATATTTTTTGTTAAAAAAATTTAAAAAAAATTTACGTGTTTCCGAGATATTTGGATTTGAATTAGTATTGTTTTTAAAACAACCCTGTGCATTCAAAAGTTTGAATCAGGGGGATAGCATCCCTATCCTTTGTCAACATCCCTATCCTTGACAACCATCATTGTTTGGAGTTCAACTTTTTTTTTAGCCCCAAACAAACCTGACGTATGACTGTCGAGGACAAGCTAAAGAAATATGGTTGATTGCACACTAACACAATCATTCTGGTTCCCTATCAGTTCGACTGCTTTGAAAGTAAAATACTATAGACACTATAATTTCATATAGTCTGGCAAAGAGAAAGACAGGAGCCAATCGAGCAAACTTTCTAAATATTGGAAAATCATCGTTGAAGTATTGTTTTTCACAAAGCTTTATTGGCTTTTAGTAACATTAACTAAAGTGATTGAGCATAGTTTTCACTATTTTTTCACCTATCGATCATAATATGTTTTTCAAAAACGATTTCGAGTTCAATTAACAAAAATAGCGTTTAATTTGCGAATCTAAAAAATGTTTTATATTTTGTAACCAAGAGAGTTATGAAGAACTTGAAAATTATTATATAATGCTTGATTGACTCCGCACCAATGACAGTTCAATTGGTTCCCGTCGTTCTTTTTTCCAGACTATACACCCAAAATAATGTACACGTAGAGGCTACGTGAAAAACGACATAATATTTTTCCAAATGATTTTCACGTAAAAGCTACGAAATGAATATGTAAACGCATCGCTATAGAAATTAACGCTTAATGAAAATCATCTACAACTTACGTGAATTTCTAGTCAGTTCAACACGATGAAGATGTGTGAAATATTGGTCGATTTGATTTTTTCTTTCTCGTTTATTGATGTTAGAAAAAGTTATAAAAATAACAAACTTGATAATAAATTCCAATTTATTTTATAAACCATCACTACCACTAAATTAATCACTAAATTAATCAAAATGAATGGTTGACCGACGCAGGTTGGTTTTCACGATCCTGTAAAATTTGAAAAAAAAGAATTAATTAAAATTTAAAGACTTTCATGCGGTACATAGAATGAGAGTCATCTATTTCTAAAAACTTCTTCACTTTTTTATGTCGTCACATTATTAGGTAATGAGTTCCATAAAGCTACGCCTTTTACGAAAAATGAATCGCCATATTTTGCACTGCGATGTCGTGGTAAAGTCTGTTTCACATAGAATCTGGTCGTATCTTTTCATTTACTGCAGCGTCCCTAGTTGTCACATCGTGAATCTATTGACAGTGTTTTGATCCGGATGGTTTGTTTATTTAGTGGTGAAAATTTCATCAAGATTGAAGTAGTCAGTCAAAAGTTATCGACGATGGAACGCGAAAGGCGAGAGAAAATTCTGCACACTCACGTAGGGAAACCGAGACGTGGTCAGGGGTAAGATCGCGAAATTCCTGAAATATCCAAAATCGACTAAAATTCGGTGCTGCAACGTTACCGGGAGACCCTTACGGTGGATCGAGCAAAACAGATCATAACCAGAAGCTGCGAGCAACGGTAATTCGATCAGTTCACAATAATCCTAGAATCTCCTTGCGTGATTTAGCTTAGCTTAGCTTAGCTTGATCGACTACTCACATTCACCTTGAATCATTGAACCCGAAATGCACCTTAAGATGTTTTGATAAAGAATTTAAAGTATTTTAGTATACTCGGTGATTGATTTCTAAATTTGGTTTAATTACAAGTCAATACATTTCGGATTCAATTTTGCTCAGAGGTCAAATGAACGGAACCTGGGATTGGCTATACATTCACAATGCACAAAACTGATGCTCTCTCTTTGAACATCAATAACGGCGCCGGCCACGTCCTAGTAGTCAATAGATAGGTTAGAAAAAATAAGAAAGGGATGAAAGAACAACTTTGAGCTTAAGAACCGAGGTCACCTCTGAATCCTTGCAAAAAATTTGGTTGGGAACGTGGGGGAAAGGAAATAATAAGGAATCACTTTTGACTAGTGTTCAGCAGCGGCTATCAGCAATTTTTTCTCCTGAAATATATTCTTATTTATTAAAACATTTGAGCGAAATAAGAAACAACAATTTTGAATGGTGATTATGACTAAAACACATTGATGTTTTAATTTACGTGGTTGAAAATACTATAACGCAGAAATGGTAAAATTATCATGACAACGTCTTTGGAATTGCAACGCAATTTTTCCGTGTATAGAAAATACCATAAATTAGGGTTGCCATCCCTCCCGCAATAACGAGACATGTCCCGTTTTTTTTTTTTAAATGTTCCGCCGTCCCCCATTTTTCTTAAAATGTTCCGCTATTTCTTAGAAAACTTTTTATCACAGTGAAAACTGTATAAGAAAAAAATGCTTTCTTCCCCATTTATTAAGAGCAAGTTCACTCTTGTTGGGAAAATGTGCTTCAAATGTCAAAATTCGTACCACTTTTTCCCAACACGAGTGAGCTTGCTCTAAAACAGACAGCGAAAAAATATCAGGTTGGCCTAGACTAACTTCAAGATAATTGTGAATATTTTTGTTTAATTCCATTGTTCATTCCGCAGTCAGTTATTTAACCAAGTCATGACAGTATGAGTAAATGAGATTTCAAATGCTTAGTTTTTGAAGTGATTTCTTTAGTAGATCTATATATATAAAAATGAATTTCTGTCTGTCTGTCTGTCTGTCTGTCTGTCTGTTCCCTATAGACTCGGAAACTACTGAACCGATTTGCGTAAAACTTGGCTGGTGGGGGTATTGGAGGCAGGGGAAGGTTCCTATTATGGTTTGAGATCCCTCCCTCTCTCAATAAGGGAGGGAGGGGCCTCCCAAACAAAAGAAATTTTTTTTGCATAACTCGAGCACCCATCAAGCAAATGGTATCAAAATGGGCATGAGGTGGTTTTTGGGACGGGGAATATTTCTATGAATATTAGGTACCCCTCCCTCCTCTCAGTGGGGTGATAGGAAGGGAGGAGGGGGGCTACCTTACAATTTTTCAGATTACTTGAAAACTAATCAAGATATTGGAACCAAATTTGGCACGGGAAGGTATTTGGATACAAAAAATATTTCAATGATTATTTGAGACCCCTCCCTCTTTCCAGTAGAAAGGGGGAGGGAGCCTCTTTTATAATTTTTTATACAAATCAAAAACTAATTAGGCAAATGGAACCAAATTTAGCATGGGCGGTATTTGGGAACGTGACATGTTCTAATGATTGTTTGAGACCCCTTCGTTCTTCAAGCGGGGAGAAAAGAAAGAGCGAGGGGAGTTTCATACAATTCTTACAGCATAACTCGAAAACTACAACAGCAAATGGATTCAAATTTTGCATGGAACGAGAAATGCTTCTATGAATATTTGGTATCCCTCACTCCTTCAAAGAAGTGGATGAAAAGGGGGAGGAAAGGTCTTATTTACAATTTTCAGTATAACTGGAGAGTTGATCGAGCAAATTGAACCATATTTGGCTTATGAGGGTATTTGGATACGAGAAATGTTTTTATCATAAATTGAAGCCCCTCCTTTTTTAAGCGAAAAGATATAAAGAGGGAAAGGGGAGCTTCCATATATATTTTTTTTTTACATAACTCGAGAATTTATCGAGCAAATGAAACCAAATTTGGCATCAAAAAGTATTTGAGTTCGAAAAATACTTCTTCTATTGGAAACAATTCCTTTCTTGCAGTAGGATGATAGAATTGGGAATATAGGAAGGGAAAAGGAGGCTAACGTTTAACTTTTTTTTTTTTACAAAATCCGAGAAATGAACAAAACTTAACATGGAAAATCATTTTGGTATGATTCTATGATTATCTGACACCCCATCCTGCTTTCAGTGAGTAGGTACATAGGAGAAGGGAGGTGAGCTCAATAAAAGTTTGTTAGCCTAAGTTCTCAATTTATGCTAACGAAGCCAACAAATGGAAACAAATATGGCATGGAAAGGTACTTGGTTACGAGATATGTTTCTACGATTGTTATAGACCCTTATGCTTTACAGTGTAGAAAGGGGAAGAAAGGAGGAGGCTCCATATAAATTTTGTTGTAAAGCTTAAAATCTTATCAATCAATGGAACTATATTTGATATATGAGGATTTTTGAGAACGAAAAAATTAGGTATGATTACTTAAAATCACGACCTCCATTCAGCAGGGGGTGAAGGTAAGGACAGGGGAGGGGCTCTCATATCAGTTTTTCAGCATAAATCCAGAACATGTCAAGAAATAACAACCATATTTTATAAGTTAGATTGTTTGCTTACGATTAATTTGAGACCCCCAGACATATTCAAATTATCAGATCTTTAACACAAATTTTTAGAGCAAGATTTAGAATATTTGTTTAATTTATCTTTGTGTTGCAATTCGAAACTCCAGCTGCAGCTCTCATTTAATATCGGTTGCTTATGAATTATGTTATAATTTGATTTAAAATAATGCAAATAGAACAATAAAATGTTTAATAATTTTTTAAACTGTGACCCAAAGATGGGTCTTGACTCAAACATTCAGTCAGCGAAACTTTTTTTGTAGAGAAATGAATCCAACTTAGATGAAATTTCAGGGACTAGATAAGAGAAAATCGATGTTGACCATGTACGGACGCAGGATTCCGTTAGTAGTGTCCCACGAAATTGGGTCCCAAACGGCTGACGAAAACGGGTTAGGAGCAGGCAATTATGGGTCATCAATCGACCAGCGATGGCGGAGCGAACAATAGGCCGAAACGAGACGAACTTTCGGTAGCAGAAAAAAACACGACCGTTGCGCGCGATTAGGTTTTCATTTTTCTCTTATCTAGTCCCTGAAATTTCATCTAAGTTGAATGTTTAATAATTTTTGAAAATATCATTTAATTTTGAAAGGTGTAGCAAAGCACACCGGGTCAGCTAGTAACCAAAATAAATATTTGAGAATAGAACACAAAATATAGAAAATTTTGAAAAATTCTGGTCAGGATTGATTCGGCTGATCGGGTAAAGCTTGTTTGTGAAGTTTGTGAATAATTTGTGATTCTTGTGTTTTGTAGTGCTGTCTGATTTACTGTGTAAAAATCCGTACTTCCTCCTATTTTCTGGGTAGAATTTCAGCAGCATCAATTTTTCACAGTCACTACATTTCACTTTTTGTTTTGCTTTGATCTGTTACATCTAGTCTGTGCTATTGTTTTCTGAGTTTTGTTGGATTTATGTTTCTGTGGGAGTTTTATGTTATTGGTTTATTTTTTGTACGTGTTGAATGGTTTTAAAAATGTTGTCGTATGATGTATGTATGTTTTCGGTGAAACAACGGATTTCATAGCTCATGACCCAAACAAATGAACTCAAGCGATTATGGAACATCGGATACACGAAACAGGATTACGCATTTCTACAACTTCGCCAACAAACAGCCTAACTGGAACATGAAAAAGCTTTGGATTAGCTGTTCGACATCGAAAAAACGGATATCATCGACTTATGTGACAACGAAAACAGTTTTATTTTAAAATCTGTCCAAATCCGGACAATTAATTTTAACATTTTCAGCTGAATAATTTTGAGCCCAAAATCTTTAATAGTAGGGAAGAGTGGGGTATCATGAGACACTTAATTTTTCTTTGTTTCATAACATCTTTATTATAGAAGGTAAAAAGAAAAAAAGTTAATGGAAAGGTTTTCTACATTTTTAAGGTATCATTATTCATTTTTTTTTATTTTTTAAATGCATGAATTTTTCGAGTTCTGGCTATATTAAAAAGATTTTTTTTTTTGGATTTTGAAAAAACTATGGAGAAACGTGGGCCACCAAATCCGAAGTTTATGATTTGACGTAAAATTGAAATTTCATTTTTCATTTTGTTATATGAAAGCAATTTCAGATGAGGAAATATGAAAGAGAACTGTGTATGATCGAATAGTTCTTAAAACCTGTCTTGCGAACGTTTCGGCAAAAATCCATTTTATTCGTTTCTATCTCATTGGAAAAAATGGACAAAAATAGACAATTTTTCACAACTCTTTATTTGGCATGAAAAAAAACTTTGCAGGTAGGGAAAACGTATTTTAAGTATAAAAACGTCGTAATATAGGTGGCTCAAGATGCCCCACAAAATGTAGCCCACGATTCTCCACAAGCAATGATTTGCAAATTGATTGCAAATGGTTTCTGATGTTTCATAAAAATCCCCTTTCCACGTGAAATAACATGACAAAACTATAAAATCATAAGCGTATGAGCATATGTTTGTTATGTACTTTAGGTCTCTCACGGATGAAATTTGTGGGTGTTTGTTAAAATATGTAAGTCCAATTTTCTAGGCTAGGCTAATGAAAGAAACTAAGTACATAAGTCAACAACATATAGAAAACATGCTTACGCAAAGGCTACGACAATGACAGTTAGATTGAGATTTTTATCTCAACACACAGCTGATATATTTAGAGTGGTCCATGTTTCTCGAATATTTCGATGAATCCCTTATCAAATTGCATCGTTATAAGTAAAGTTTTTTGTGCCGAAAATACACATGCTTTAATTTCTCTCCTCAACCGATAAATCACCGCAGCAACGGCAGTTGCAGCACATTTTGGCGCATTTGGCAATCTCATTCAGCGCAAATGTTGATAACCGAACCCTTTGTCGGCACCTCGTTTTCTTGTTTATGATGAACCGCCATCCGTCGTCGTCTTAACCAGACACAGACTGCATGCATCTCGTTTGCGATCTGAAACATTGCACACTTTTCTCATTAGCTTTCGCAGGTTCTTTCTGTCAGACTGTTTTTGTTGTTTTTATCTTTTGGTTCTGGAACGATTTCTCTTCCGAACAGTCAAATTATGACTGGAAGACCATAGGTGACATCTAATGTGCCCCCACAAAATCCAATGGCCCATCGAAAGAGGTAGAGCAAAGAACTGTTTTGAGGTTAGCAGGAATGCAGAACAATCTTCATAAATCCCATGATGACGGCGCCACCATTTTGTCTGCGACTCATACACATTCGGTTTGTTAGACAACCAAAAAATTTTATGTTCTATCGGAACTAGTCTTTCTAACAAGGTTTGAAAACATTATTTTCAATTTTATACTTATGTTGGTAAATCGACTAGAAAATGTGATTTGAATGCGCAAAACATAAGGAACCTTAGATGGTTCTTTAAGATGCTCTGGAATTAATGGAACTGCTTAAGAAAATCGCTGAATGACATAGTGAACTATTTCAAAATTTAATTTTTTTAAATAAATAAAAAATTCAAAACATTCTTGAATTGAACAGGAAACTATTCTACCAACATTATTTTCTTATTGTTTTTTGTGATATAATTTATTCAATGAATCAAATATTCCAAAATACTTAGGAAGACATAATTTTTGTTGGTTCTGCGTAAAAAATCTAGATTCCATAATAAGAATAAAACGAATTAGACCACTTTGTCATTCATCGTTAAACATTGGTGCCCAGGAGTTTTCGATCCAGGCGAAAGGGTTAACATTATAATCGGTGCCAGATGTGCATCCGGATACGGTGTTTTCAGTCAAAGTGCGATGATGATGATGATAGAGATATTGCTGTGTCTGGTTTTTATGCCGCATGATTTGTGGTTATGACGTTTTTGCGTACACGGTCGTTATGATAGCCGAGTTTATTTAATTAGGTGTAGGTATGATTGTTTTGCTTTTGGCAATAATGTGTTTAATGAAAAAAAAAAAACATCAAAACAATTTTTACTTTTGATCTCCCATTTTTTTAGCCTGGGAAGCATTTTTACCTTTAATCACAAATGACTAAAGGATGATACGGTCGAAATTTGATCAATATCAACTTGACGTATCTCTTTCAATGTTGCATTTGAAAAACCTGCAAAAAGCAGCGCATCAAAATTTTGCTCGCGCATCGCAAAAGTCTGCGCTACTCGCACGCAAATCTGGCAAAATCGCTAAAAGTTGCCAAATCAACCGTTACAAATGTAATTAAAGTGTTTGGGGAACGTTTGTCGACAGCCGGGAAGTCTGGATCGGGGGGAAATCGAAAACCGGAAGCCGCTGAGACGACAAAGAGAGTTGCCGGTAGTTTCAAGCGAAACCCTAACATCTCTCTCCGAAATGCCGCAAATAAGCTGGGTGTATCGTCTACAACCATGCATCGAGCCAAAAAACGAGCCGGACTATCGACTTTCAAGAAAGTAGTGACTCCAAATCGCGATGATAAACAAAATATGACGGCGAAAGCGCAATCCCGGAGGCTATACACGAAGATGCTGACAAAGCTTGACTGCGAGGTAATGGACGACGAAACCTACGTTAAAGCCGACTACAAGCAGCTTCCGGGACAGGAGTTTTATACGGCAAAAGGAAGGGGAAAGGTAGCAAATATTTTCAAGCACATGAAACTGCCAAAGTTCGCGAAGAAATATCTGGTTTGGCAAGCCATCTGTACCTGTGGCTTGAAAAGCAGCATTTTCATTGCTTCCGGGACTGCCAACCAAGAAATTTACGTGAAAGAGTGTTTGAATAAACGTCTGCTGCCTTTCCTGAAGAAACAGTGTTGTTCCGTACTGTTTTGACCGGATTTGGCATCTTGCCATTACGGTAAAATTGCCATGGAGTGGTAGGCCGCAAACAACGTGCAGGTGGTTCCCAAGACAAGAACCCTCCCAACACGCCAGAGCTCCGCCCAATTGAGAAATACTGGGTTATTGTCAAGCGGAACCTAAAGAAGACCAAAAAAACTGCTAAGGACTAGCAGCAGTTCAAGGCAAACTGGCTTTCTGCGGCGAAGAAGATGGACAAGGTGGCTGTACAAAATCTGATGGCAGGGATTAAGTGTAAGGTCCGGCAATTCGGATTTGGAAAAGCGGAAGCCTAACTGAATATTTTTCCTGAATTTTGTACTAATTCAACTTGAAAAAGAAATTTAATTTGATTTTTTAAATAAATGATTTCACCGATTTACACGCGTTTTCCCTTGACCAAATTTTGACCGTATCACCCTTTACGCCCTTTTACATTTTTTACAAAAATCTATTTGTCTTTCCAGCTTTAAGCTTACAAAAATGGTAGAGCAGGGTAAAAATAGTAACGCTTGATTGGACATATCTAATAACGTGAACTGGAAACACACTTGGCCAGCATTTACAGATGCGCTACGTTGACAAAAGAGGAGTTCATAGATTTATTCCAAGAAAATAGACTTTCGGCTCTTAAGAAAAAAAAAAAACCGAATTAATACACTTGACAGTGGATTGTAGCCGTTCTTACAGACTGTTAATTATATCATTTGACACAAAAAAAATCAAATGATACCTTGGATTTAAGAATTCGGATTTTAAAATTACGATTTAAGAGTTTCAAACGCAGTTAATTAAAAAAACCTTAATTTTTTAATGATTAAAGCATTAAAAATCATATAAGTTACATCATTTGCAACTAATTTGCGGTTTTTGGATGGCTGAAAAATGGAATATCCTGTTTGATCCCGTTTCTATTTAATTTGTTTGATAAGAATAATCTCTATGTAATTTTTTGGAATCTCAGCATATGGTAATCTCAAAATAAACTGAATTCAAAACTAAAGAATACTATTTAACAAGGATACAAATCCATGTGTTTCAATTTTTTTTAACATTTGCTTTAGTAAGCTCTGAAGTGAAGAAAACGAGGGTATAGAGAATTTCGAGGCTGAAATAATGTGTGAATCTCACATACTGTTATTAATCCAGCACCCAAACGTTACAGCAATTCCATCGTCTAATAAATTGTGAAAAAGCTTACATTATCTTAAAATCGCTGTAAAAATATACGATGCGATAACAACCCAAGCCGCCAGAAGTTACATATTTACTTGAATGAAGGCATTGAAAGTTACATATTGGCTGACAAAGAGAATCAACTGAACAATCCCCTTTAGTGAACTTTAGGTACTCATTAATGAACCTGGGGGGGGGGAGGGGGGGGGGGGGGGTTTCAAAATTCAAAATTCAAAATCAAGATTTTCAGAGTTTTGAACCATTGCTCTTTCCGGCAAGTCATCAATAAATTATTTATAATGATTTTTCTTATTTTTAGCTCGACATTTGTTTAAAAATAAATAATAAGCAATCAAGTTCACAAATCTAACATCAATTTTTCAGAAAACTCAGAAAACGAATGCGATTTACAATTTTGAATGAAAGCTTCAGTTATAAGAATAATAGAAATAAAATTCATATATTTTAACCCAGATTTAAAAAGAAACTCAATCCGAATTTTAAAATAAATTTCAAACATGGGAAGAAAATAATCATGATTTGGAAATGTTCAGCAAAACTATAATCATTGATGTTTATTAATCGTCGAAATTTACATTCCCGTTTTTCATTTTCAATTGAGGGCTTGATTGAAAAATTTCGTTGTTATATTTTAAATTTGAAGAAATATTTGAATTTAATCGAAACACATGTGTACTTGATGATTTAATCAATTTTGATAAAAAGAAGAATATCAATTTTACTTCAAAAGTACCAGTGATCAAAATCAGAGATAAAATCTTTTTTTATTTCGTCCAGTTATTAACCTAAAAAAGATTGAAATAGTTCAATTCTGAAGTTCACTATAATACTATAACTATAAAGCTTCTATTGCCAAAGTACAGGTTGGGAAATGAGTGGTTTCTTGAATGATTAATAAGAAACTTATAAAAAAAAAATTAAAATTTTGTTGTTAATATTCAAAGCACAAACAAAAACTTATTTAATAAATGTTGTGCATTAAAATTTTGCTTTAAAGTTTCTACTTCGAATAATTTCGAATCTTTGCATAAATTCAAAAATCAAATATTTCAAAAAGATTATTCAAAGGAATGAAAATAAGTAAAACCATTATAAATTTTCAAGTGCAAACTTTAAAGTTGAAAATTTTGAGCTCTGAATATTTTGTAGTCGTCAATTGAAATACTGAGTTTAAAAAAAACAAAAGATAAAAACTTTAGAAAGGTTACTTTATTTGAAAATTAAAAAAAATTAAGACAATAAAAAAGGTACGTTTTTAGTATTGATGATATGGAGTTTATAAGTTTAAAAATGAATCAGTTTTAAGTGGAATCAATCATAGATAACTAATGCTCTAACAAATCTCCATGAAATTGAAAAAAAAAAACTGATTCCTTATTAGTTAATTATATTTAAATTTATTTAGGAATAATAATGATGATGGTGATGATGATGCATGATTTCAATAAGTTAAGTTCTGCAGTTTTCATAACCTTGGAATAAATCATTATACGCATATCTGACTATAGTGAAGAAATTTAAAATAGAAAAGATATTATTTCATTATACCAATTTGTTGAAAACTGCATTTGATTTTCGCTTAAAAACATCTAAAATTAAATTTTATTTAAATGGAGTAAAGTGAACAAGTAGAAGACTGCTTTAACATGTTTTGCTGAAACCAAATCTAGATGCGATCTAGTGGAAAGTGGATAATTGATCTGAAGCTTTTTATTAAATCTTTTGTTACGTTTTTAAGTTTTGTCAAAAAAGTAAAAAAAAAAATCTTAAATGATTGTCACCAATTTTCAAAAGTGATTTGAAAAACAAAACTCTTAGACAAATACCTAATTGCATATTTGATTTTGGGCGTCCGAATTATTCAAAATCTTCTCTTAAATTCTTTGCACCCAGGAAAAACGTTAAATTTGATGCCTTGAAAAATTTGTAAAAAAATTTTGGATATGGAGTTTAGGATTTAGAAGAATGAAAAACACAAAAACCAAAAATTGGTTTCTTGAGGAATATTTCATATTAGCATAAAATTTGGAATGACATTTATCCTTTTTTACAATCAAAGTGGCTAGTTATAAAGTCAACGATACTAGCATTTGGTTTTTATTAAGTTAAATCTGTTGACTATCGTAAGTGGCCACCAACTTGTGATGTGTAAATTTAGTATTCTTTGAAATAATTTCAAAGTTCAAATGGTTGGTTTCAAATTTTGAACTTGTTTAATTGCACTTCTTAGTGAAAACTCAATTTGAACACGAGCTAAGGGTTTTGTGTGTCAATAATTGAGTTTCAATACAAAAGTTATTAACTGAAGTGCAAATCGAAATCTACAATTGATTGGTTTCAACTCGTGAACGTCATTTAGAGCCGTAAAATGAAATGTCTTAGGCCTAGAGAGTGATTAAAGACAAAGTTCCGCCGGAGGCCGGAGCCGAATTTCTGACATGTTTATCAACACTCATTTTTAAACACCTTTTGGGATCAAGTGATTTCCCGGTAATTTCATTTCTTGCACTGAAAATTTGACTTGGAAAAAATCTCCCGTTCGCACAGCCTTGATACGTACGTTGTACGGGACTTAAGTCACTTAAAGGGTACAAAAGTGCTCAAAACGGGATTTGGTAAGTCACAAAAAGTGCATTAAGGAGCTTTTAAAATCAAATCACCACTTCGAGTTTTAGTTTCAGTTAGAACAACATGTAGGCGTGGTCTTGGGGTGACGTGTTTGATTTTCACCAAAAAGGTCGGAGTTCGGTCCCCAAGCCGGACTTTTTTTTCAATAAGTAATTTGATGATTGAGTGACCATTCTGATGTGATGATATATGTAGGAAAGAAGCTGTTGAAACTTACGGTTTCGGATCTTTAGTCGCTCCCACATTGCTGCCGATTGCAGCAGAACCAAAACATTATTGTTTGTTTGGTTCCTCTTGCTCTGTTCAATTCGCAATCAATAACAATAGATCAATGATTCCTGATGACAGGTGATGATGATAAACGCGGTTTAAATGTTTACATCATCAAACGGTTAGGCGAGACGACTCAAATTGATTTCGTGGTAACACAACAGTGTTGCCAGATATTCTGGGTAAGAATATCAAAGTACTCATTAAGAAAAGAGTACTTTCCCGGTTAGGGAATATGAGAAGTGAAAAGTGAATAATAGCTATCGCTTATGAATTGTGTAATTATGTAATGGCAAAATATGAATAAAAATAACTTCATTCCACCACTGATATCTGCGTTTCCAACAGAAGCAATTGAAAAATTTGTCGAGTTTGGAATCCGGCATCATGGCATCATGGCATCATGGCGACACCATGTACAGAACATAGTAAATGATCAGGAAAGCTATATGAATCAATGCCAAGGGTGCAGTTGAGTTCGAGAGAGATTTTTTGCACATTTAACATTGAAAAAAAGATCATTGGGACTTATTTAGGAACTTGAAAGTATTGATAAGAACTGAAAGAAATTTTGAGCTGCATATAACGTGCTTCATATCAAAAATAAGGCTGAGTAAAGCGTTTTTGTACCTATTTTATGGAACTTTTGGTGCTTGAGAAAGAGTCTAAATAAACAACAACATGAATTTTTGACAATATTGTTATTCTAGATATTAAGTCAACTCGGAAATTTTTTCGCCATTTTTGTCTTTTTTGCGATTTTTCTGATTATTCTGATTTTTCTGATTTTTGTGATTTTTGTCATTTTTGTCATTTTTGTCATTTTTGTCATTTTTTTTCATTTTTTTTCATTTTTGTCATTTTCGCCATTTTTGTCATTTTTGTCATTTTTGTCATTTTTGTCATTTTTGTCATTTTTGTCATTTTTGCCATTTTTGTCATTTTTGTCATTTTTGTCATTTTTGTCATTTTTGTCATTTTTGTCATTTTTGTCATTTTTGTCATTTTTGTCATTTTTGTCATTTTTGTAATTTTTGTAATTTTTGTAATTTTTGTAATTTTTGTCATTTTTGTCATTTTTGTCATTTTTGTCATTTTTGTCATTTTTGTCATTTTTGTCATTTTTGTCATTTTTGTCATTTTTGTCATTTTTGTCATTTTTGTCATTTTTGTCATTTTTGTCATTTTTGTCATTTTTGTCATTTTTGTCATTTTTGTCATTTTTGTCATTTTTGTCATTTTTGTCATTTTTGTCATTTTTGTCTTTTTTGTCATTTTTGTCATTTTTGTCATTTTTGTCATTTTTGTCATTTTTGTCATTTTTGTCATTTTTGTCATTTTTGTCATTTTTGTCATTTTTGTCATTTTTGTCATTTTTGTCATTTTTGTCATTTTTGTCATTTTTGTCATTTTTGTCATTTTTGTCATTTTTGTCATTTTTGTCATTTTTGTCATTTTTGTCATTTTTGTCATTTTTGTCATTTTTGTCATTTTTGTCATTTTTGTCATTTTTGTCATTTTTGTCATTTTTGTCATTTTTGTCATTTTTGTCATTTTTGTCATTTTTGTCATTTTTGTCATTTTTGTCATTTTTGTCATTTTTGTCATTTTTGTCATTTTTGTCATTTTTGTCATTTTTGTCATTTTTGTCATTTTTGTCATTTTTGTCATTTTTGTCATTTTTGTCATTTTTGTCATTTTTGTCATTTTTGTCATTTTTGTCATTTTTGTCATTTTTGTCATTTTTGTCATTTTTGTCATTTTTGTCATTTTTGTCATTTTTGTCATTTTTGTCATTTTTGTCATTTTTGTCATTTTTGTCATTTTTGTCATTTTTGTCATTTTTGTCATTTTTGTCATTTTTGTCATTTTTGTCATTTTTGTCATTTTTGTCATTTTTGTCATTTTTGTCATTTTTGTCATTTTTGTCATTTTTGTCATTTTTGTCATTTTTGTCATTTTTGTCATTTTTGTCATTTTTGTCATTTTTGTCATTTTTGTCATTTTTGTCAATTTTGTCATTTTTGTCATACACACGTTGAAAAATGATCCAAAAACGCGAGAGACCAGAAAAAAATATGCACAACCACGTTCAAAATTGAACAAGGGCAGGAGGAATGATCGACAAGGCTTTCAAACTACCGAGACCGTCAAATATCGGGTTGATAATTAAGCAAACTAAATTGTGTATTTGACGATTGTAAATTTTTAATTAATCTTTATCGGACGAATCGGGTCCAAGGGTGTCTGATTTGTCAAAAATTTAAAATCATTAGATATTTTGTTAGAAATTTAGAATAAACTCCTGAACTTCAACAATAAATTCACCTACGTCAGGTTTTGTGTCCGAAATTCATAGAATGAGTACTATGTATGCTGTCACTGCGATTCCATCCCATGACCGTTTTCTTAGAAGACTTGAACGATATACTCTGCGCCACTGATGACGGCTAGTATAAAGTAAGTTGGATTGATGAAATCTTACACATTTCCTTTTTTCACTAGTGCTGTTTAAACTCATCAGGATGAATTCGTCCAACTTGTGATACAATGCCAGAAATTAACGCTGATCTTCGGCACTGTAATAATTTACCGATGAACAGATTTGTGACAGTTTGTGATTGCAATTGTTAGCTTATGCGTGCGGTTTTGTATGAAGCTCTCGACACACATGTAAATATGATGTTTGGATGGTTGGCCCCTTTGGCCTATAGGGCAATCGTTTCCTCGAAGCGACAGTTCCAAAAAAGCGTAATTAATCTTCGCAGGCTCTCAACTGCCCGCGGAATCAAACCGGCAATAAACAATTCAATCTGCATTCCGCGATATTGAATTTTGCGTGGAAGCGTGTTTCGCGAAGCCATTACTCAACTTGTTGCGCCCATTCAAGGAGGGCAGAAAATCGCATAAATTAAAATTTGATATCCTCCCCGACAAAAGGTGGAAAAAATGTAACCTCCGAAAATCCTCCGAGTGCGAGCTGCTGCCCCGAAAATCGTGGCTCGTTGCATTGATTGTGTCGGTTGTTGTTGTTGTTTTTTTCTCTTCTGAAAGGTTTCGTTATTATTATTGGAGGCTTTTTGGCCCGGTGCCATTTTATTCCTTTTAACGTTGGGCTAAACAAACAAAGGTGGATAAAAGGGAGCCTTTATTTCGAGTTTTAAGTTTTTTTTTTCGCATCAACCTCCCCACTAAACCGACAGCTCAGAAATTATCAATTTGTGCCTTCGGGACTGGAGCCAAAATTTATGGTTTTTATGCTTCGAGTGGTCTTTCCCGTAATCAGCATTTGCGGTGATCGGTCGGTAGTAATTCTGAAAATATCATTTGGGATTCTTCTTTTTTTTTCAAACCACTTCTCTTTCCTGGTGGTTTGGAGTTTGATTGGATCGTGAGCTTTCCAAACACATCGTCTGGGGTTTCATATTATGCTTTTCTGTTAATTTATTTTGGAGATTTTCACACAACTGAATGCTTACTTTTTTTTGCATATTTCAACTAGTTAAGTTATTGATGTAACAATTGGAATTTTTAAGCATGAGTCGTAATTATGTTGAACGCTCAAAATATTCGATTCTTGTAACGAATTGGATGCAAGGTTGGCGAAAGAAAATTCTTTATATTTGAGAAAAAAAATCTTACCTCTTTAGGTTTTACCCCAAAAATTCTGTGATGGTTTTCTGCTATGCTAGTTCCTTTAATTTTATTGACAATTCATGATAAATTGGATCTTTTTTACATTTAAGTTGGATAAAGCCAATTCACATTGCTAATCGTATAATATTTTTCGAAATCAAAGTAAGAAATCTTAATTTTATATTGGCAGAAAAAAAATTATAACTTCGGAAATCCAATCAAAATTCAAAAACTATGGAAAATCTGGTAAAATTTCAAAATTCTGTGCTCTTTGTTGAAAACTTGTTTAATCTATGAAACTACAGATTTTCCTTGGATTCCGGCAATCTAGATTAGATAAACAATTTTATACACACAGACCTCGTTCGTTTTTGGCAACATTTGATTTTGGCAACATCCGATTTTGGCAATTTTTGGCATTTTTGGTTTTTAGAAACAACATCACCTTTTAATTTTCGTTATAACAGGACCAATTTAATTTAATATGTTAAATACGTTAAAATGTTCTGAAATGGTGATTAAATGCAACAATAAAAACAAAAGTTTTCAAAAAATTTATAATGTACTCAAAAATGACAAAAAGATGAAAATCAAAAAGTTAAAAAACAAATTCAAACAAAAGACTGAAAATGACAAAAACCAACTAAAAAATGATGAAGAACGACAAAAACAGAAATTATGACAAATGAAAACAAACATTATAAACAAAACAAGAAAAATGCAAAATGCATCAAAAACATGATGAAAAATTTTTAAAATGACTACAAATGGTCGGAAATTGACCAAAAGTAACGAGTTTGATAATAATAATAGTTGTTTTGAAAAAAAAAAATTAAAAAAAAATTGAGAAAAAAAACCGTTCGATTTTGGCAACATTCGATTTTGGCAACACAAAATGTACGGGCGTGTTTCCAAAATCGAAAGGGGTCTGTATTTGAGTTTGAATGATGCACATTTTAACATACAACCCAAATACACGACCAAGCCTGAAATTTCTGAACAAGTAGTTTGCGAACTGCTCTTTTGCAAGAAAAATTCAAAACACTGAAAATTACTCCAAAGTAACATTGCTTGATGCTGTTTCCAGTATCGGAAATTTCTTTTCAGCATAATAGTATTTTTTTCAAATTCGTATAAAAATTTTTACTTGTCAATATGAAGTTTGATTTTAAGAAGGCCGGCTTTTTCTATAAAAATAATTAAAACGGAGTGGTTCAGTTTTGTGGAAAAGTTTTTTATGTTTAATTTAAAGTTTTTAAAAGGGGATTTTGTCCTTAAATAATAAAACTGACGTTCTTCCCCGATATCACTGGATATACTAAGGACTTCTGTAATAAAGTCGGTAATGCTCTGGTATAGAAAGCTAGAAACTGCGGGTGCAAATCCTGTACAGTGCAATCAGTAGTTTTTTCAACATTTTCCAATTAAAAGTATGTTTTCATTTTAAACTTCCCTGACTATCTAACATTTACTTAATGGACTACAATTTAAAAGAATACTAGAACTACTCTTGCTTATGTTACATACACAGTCGGATCTTGTCAGCATCTTGGGGAGTTTTAAAAGTACATTTTTAACTCATCATTGGGCCCACTGTGTAGTGTTGGACGCAAAGACAAAACAGGAGCAAAAAGGAGGAAGAAACCACAACAGTACCATGATTTAATATTTTTTACGTTGGAAGCACTTAGTGGTGTGCTTCTGGACTCCGATTCCCTATTCATCTTCTTTCTACGGGTTGGAATGGGATTATTATACAAAAAAAAAAGTTAAAAATAATAGAACTTTACCCTTTCCAAAGTGTACTTACGCAAGGTTTTCAGGAACACAAGTATCTTTGACTTAAACATTAAGTAGACTAGAAGTGAGAGGGGCACTCAATGAGTTTGTTTACAAACATAAGAATATTTGCTCAGCAGTTCTGTGGTTTGTTGGTAAACAAACTCCATGAGTTCCGCTGCTGCAAAACCAAAATGGCTGAATCGGGAATTTGACCTATAGTAACACCTACTATGTATACACACACTTCGTATTTAACTCTAAAACTAAAAATTTGTTTGGAAGCCCACTATACCTATCACTTCAACCTTACTCTTAAATGTTAAAAGAATCGTAACCCTACACTCAGAAAAATACTATTATATATGCCATAAGATTCTCTTATGAAGTGGCGCCATAAGAAAAATCTATGAAATTCATAAGATTGTCTTATGAAGCGAATGAATTCTTCAGATGAACACCTGCTTCAATGAGAGGTTTTTGCTTTTCATAAGAGGGTCTTATGGAAACAGAAAATTTTCGTTTGATGTGAAAATATCAAAATAATTGATGTTAAAAGCGTTCAGTTTATTTTCTGTGTAATTTGTTATTTGTTTACAATTACATCATGATCACCATAAGCAGCACATCAAGGCACGGTTCCAAAAGCCATTCTGCCGCACCCGGTCCATTGAACTTATTCTTTTCGCCGGTTAACATGCTGAAAAGTAAAAATAAAAATATGGGTTTACGTTAATAAATAATTGGAATGTTCACAAAAAATTAACTTACCATGTAGAATAACAAAATCACTTTCAACTTTGAGAAAAACTAATGGCTCCACAACTGGTTAGTGCTTGGTACGACGACGAGAAAATGGCTGATGGAATTAATGTGTTCATTAATTTTCACAATGCAGCTTCTTCTATTTTTCATAAGAACTTCGTATGAATATTGAAAGAATTTCATAAGACTCTTATAAAATATTAGTTTGGACACAAAAAAGCGGTTCAAAAGATGTATCTTATGAAATTTATAATAAGATTTCTTCTGAGTGTACTATCACAGATTTTCTTCCAATCTCAGCACTCTGAAAATTTTTGACACTCACTCGTGTTTCACAAAGGAGTGTTGGACATAAGGCTATGATCATTTAGTATCCGGGCAGTTACAAACGTGTGTATTTTAAAAACTATTCATTTGATCGAAAAACTTTCTATGGAGGAAATGAAGGTGTTAATATGACATTTAAACTAAAAATGTTTAAAAAAATATTTATCAATGATTTCAAGAAATATTCTTACTTTTTTATAAATTCTCTTTTTTATCTTTGCACACTTTTTTCAGTCATGTTTTGAATTATTTTATTTTACCACAGAACCAAAACCTTTGCAAAATCATGATATTTTACACAAACTCACCTGGAAAAAGCAATTGGAATCTGGTTGGAACATTTCCACGAGTTGGTATCTCGAAGAAATTGATCTCTTAAATCCGGTTTTAACATAAACTTTTTTGTCCATCAGAACACATCTGTCATATTGCGTAAAAACCGGAAGCACAGATTGCGATCTTTGGATCTGATCATTATTATTTATTTACTTGGTGTCTACTAGTCAGGCAACACTTTTTGCCTCTGCCGGAAATGGATTTTTTGCATTATTTAGGGAGTCTTCATTCAGTTATCCCAAATAACCATAAACTTTTAACCATATATAAGATAAAGAGTTGCACTCCGATGGTTGATTTGAACTTCGTGTGGATTCTAGAGTGGCTCCTTATACTTAATAACCATTTGGTACGAAAAAAAAAATCAGAAAAAATCAACAGTTCATGAGCTTTCGAGTCAACAATGAAGAATTTTCGAGGCACAAAATGCGCATAAGGAGCAAATTTGTGCAAAATTATTTTTATCATGTCTTTTTGCATAGTAAATATCTCATACACACGTAAACTTAAAAATCTATCAAAAATAGGCAAGATAGTCCTTTTCATAACCAACACAACGCTACTAAAGTTTTGCATATCCGAGCTCTATTAACGCAGCTATCACCAAAATAAAGTGCCCGGATACTAAATGATCATAGCCTTATAACAAACAAAAAGTTATCAGCCACCAGAAATAGAAAATATACTTTTAAAGCACGTGAATGTCTTACATATTGTGACTTACGTTAAGCATTTGTGAAAACATTTCAAATTAATTGAAGGTACCTACTATGTTTTTGTAGAAAATAAATGCTTAGCCAGGCAATACTAGAACGTACAATCTTTTTTCAGCCATTTACTCTTTGAAATCTGAGCACTCAAATGAATTTCAAATCTTAAGATTATCATGATAAATTTCCAGAAACCATTCTTCTTTCCAATTCACGTTTAATAATTGTTATGGAACAAACTTACCAAAGAATTTTAAATCCTTGATAATCGTTTATCAATTTATCTATTCAGCTCTTGACGAGTTCCAGTTTTTCTTAAATTCTTTACTTCGCCGAGGGAGACTGCTTCATTCTTGAAGATCACATTTAACGATTATCATATTTGGAAGTACGTTATTTCAATTGTTTTCAAATTTCAAATCAATTTTACCACCATAATATTGAAAATACAATTTTCACTGATGGAGTGCAAATAAAACGTGACCACTGCCAACGAATCATGGCCTACGTCTCTAAAAACTTGAACTTAGGTTTTTGTTGTTGAAATAAAAAAGATTCTTTGGGAGAACTTATCAGCATTTTGTATCGCTATATCAAGTATATTAAAGCAAAATTTTCATTTTTGCAAGCAATATTTAAAGGAGGCAGTGTTAAAACAGCTCTGCTCTAGTAATGTTATAGACTGCGACATCACAATCAAGAAAAATCTGTTGATTTGCTAGAAAACTTTCCTTCTTTTATTAATAACTCGAAGAATCTGCTTGAAATATCCTATCCTAGTTCTTCAAGATCGGTACTAAAAAGTAGAATTTTCGAGTTATTTTTCTATCACATAGACTATCGAAATTTAAAAAAAATTTGGATTTTCCCAACCAAAGTTTTTCCAAGTAAAATTTTCTATTGTTACTGGAACAGCTTTAGTGATTGATTCATTAATAAGTTCTATTTTAACACCACTTTTTACATTTTTTGTGGCCATGATCTTAAGAAATTAATAACAAAAAAAAAAATATTTCCCTTTGTTCAACATATAACTTTTAACTCAAGCTTTCTCAGGCACTAAGTAATTTTTTTTTTACCTCTAACTAGCTGACTTAAAAACTTTTCTTCCGAAGCATGATTTTTCGGATTTTTTTCCTTAGATTTTGAATCTATTTAAATAAATAATTGTAGCTGAATATTATCGGAGAACCATATTTGAGTCAAGTCACAAGCATTCCAAAACTTCAAATTTTGTAAAAATCGATTGAGAAGAAAGAGACTCCCGGCGGTATAGATAGGAACACCACATACGTTTCTCGAGATTTGAAAACTTTAAAAATATATTTTAATGAGAAAATACCTGCATTTTGAAACCAAAAATAATCATGAAGAAAAATAAGCAAAAAAAAAACATTGATAGGAGTTTTAGTCAATTAAAGATCAAAACTCTTCATTTTCCTTCTCCAGAGGGTTTAGTGTTATTGCTGATTTTTTCTTCAGTTTTGCAGGATTATGTAAGCTTAAAGATGATACTGCTTTTAATTTTAAAATGAGAAAAATGCAATCTTCAAAGGACCAACAAAAATCATAAATAGAAGCCTTACAACACAATCAAAATGAAATTATAATTCATTTTCGTTCTAAAATGTGTTTTCCTTTGACATTCCTGCCACTTTCGTAAATATTTTCGATACATTCGTTTTTGTAACGTCTCAAAACAAAATCCTATATGGCTCTCTGCACTACCTTACTAAAATATTCATTTCAGTAATAGTCATTATTTGATTTTATTTTCTTGTTTTGTATACAATGGGTCAGATGCAATGTCTGCGCTTCGTTTGTTGCGGACATCAAGAAGGCTCCTTCTCCATTTTCGGCTGATGCAGATGTGGTCAATTTGATTTTCTGTTCGGCCATCTCGGGATACCCAAGTGACCTTATGTGCTGGTCGATGG
This sequence comes from Uranotaenia lowii, assembly GCF_029784155.1. Classification (NCBI taxonomy): domain Eukaryota; kingdom Metazoa; phylum Arthropoda; class Insecta; order Diptera; family Culicidae; genus Uranotaenia; species Uranotaenia lowii. The sequence continues at coordinate 254,494,278 of NC_073693.1, forward strand.
GGGAAGAGCGATCCACCGATCACCATGTTGTTGTTGCCACAAAATTCTACAAACAGCTCTCCGTTTTCGCTCATCTGTCCTAGGCCATGGCGCCCCATGATGCGCTCAAAGTCCTGATTATCGGAGCCAATCTTTGCGTTGAAGTCGCCTAAGTGGATTTGAATGTCACCCTTCGGAATTCTCTCAACCACGCTGTTCAATTGACTGTAAAACTGCTCTTTCTCCTGCAAATCGGCAACGTCAGTTGGCGCATCTGACCATCACCTCGTCCTTGGCGAGATACGACTGAGAGTTGCGCGTGTCCAACGGCGCGAGGAGAAAGTCGGGTGTCGATACGACGTCCGCCGGTTGGAGAATCCAGAGGTGAAAAGGGCATACGTTGAACAGCTAGAATCCCGAGCCTCAGAGCTGCCGACAGACGGAACAGTCGAAGAACAGTGGTGTGGAATCAAGAATGCCTTTATCACGACGAGCCATAGTACTCTCGGTAAAGTTTGTGGAAGACGAAGTGAATGGATGTCGGATGAAACCTGGAGGATGATCGATGATCGGAGAAAGGCGAAAGTCGGAATTGAGCAGGCATGTACCGGGTCAGCCAAAGCAGCCGCCCGCTTACGATATGCGGAGCTGGAAAAGGCAGTTAAACGAGCTTGTAGACAAGACAAGAGAGCCTGGACAAACTCCCTAGCCGAAGAGGGAGAAAGAGCCGCCGCCATTGGAGATATCCGATTATTATATGATATTTCTCGCCGCCTTAGTGGTGCAAGGACTAATGCAAGAATGCCGCTGAAAGACCGAGCAGGTCAGCTGCTGACAGATCGAACAGATCAGCTCAAACGTTGGACTGAGCATTTTGATCAACTTTTTCGAGTTACAAATAGCAATGGCCAACAGAACCCGCAGCTCGAGGCGCCCACAGTAAGTCGCATTAATGGCGTCAACTCGGAAGCGCCCTCGCTGGCTGAAATAGAAGCGGCAATCAAGGACATGAAATCCAACAAAGCGCCTGGAATCGATTGCATTCCTGCTGAAATGCTCAAAGCCGACCCTGCCTTGTCAGCACAAATGTTGCACCGTCTATTCGCTGACATTTGGGATACTGCAACATTCCCGGCCGACTGGATGCAGGGTATCCTCGTAAAGGTCCCAAAGAAAGGAGACCTAACAGAGTGCGGTAACTGGCGTGGCATAACGTTGATCTGTACAACCCTCAAAGTACTCTGCAAAGTGATCCTGATCAGGATCCAGGAGAAAATCGACGCTACACTCCGACGGCAACAAGCTGGATTCCGATCCGGACGATCATGTGTAGACCACATCACAACGCTACGAATAATACTGGAACAAATCAACGAATTCCAGGACTCTCTTCTGCTGGTGTTCGTTGATTTCGAAAAAGCATTTGACCAACTGAACCACGAAAACATCTGGGCTGCTCTTAGACGACGAGGGGTCCCAGAGAAACTAGTCCATCTCATCGAAGCACAGTACGAGGCATTTTTGTGCAAGGTCTTGCACGACGGTGTCTTGTCCGAACCAATCCCGGTAACTGCTGGAGTGAGACAAGGATGTATTTTGTCACCGCTGCTTTTTCTCATCGTAATGGATGAGATCTTGACTGGATCGATTGACTGTAGACCAAACCGAGGATTGCCGTGGAATCCTTCAACCATGGAGCAACTGAACGACCTTGACCTGGCAGACGATATTGTTTTGCTCGCCCAAACCAACAAGACATGCAGAGCAAACTCGACGACCTCACCGAAAGCTCCAAGGCAGCAGGTCTCAAAATCAATGTCGGAAAGACCAAGTCGATGGAAATCAATACAGAAAATCGTTCCAATTTCGTGGTAGCTGGACAACAGGTTGAGACAGTGGAGTGCTTCCAGTATCTTGGTAGCCAGATTACGCCTGATGGTGGGACCAAGAAGGACATCGAGACCCGGATCAGAAAAGCCCGATTTGCGTTTGCGAGTCTCCGAAACATCTGGCGGTCACGCCAGATCTCTCTACGAACTAAGATCCGAATCTTCAACTCAAACGTCAAATCCGTATTGCTGTACGGGTGTGAAACTTGGTGCACATATGCGGTGACGACGCGAAAACTGCAAGTTTTTGTGAATCGCTGCCTGCGGAACATCATCCGCGCTTGGTGGCCTGGCAACTGGATCTCAAACGTTGAACTTCATCGCCGGTGTCATCAAGGGGCGCTAGAAGTCGAGATTCGGGAACGTAAGTGGAGATGGATTGGGCACACGCTGCGAAGAGATGAAAACGAGATTTGCAGAGAGGCGCTTGACTGGAATCCAGATGGGCATCGAAGAAGAGGCAGGCCCAAAAGCTCGTGGCGGCGAAGTCTAGCCGCTGAAATCCGCACAGTTGACGAGAACCTCGGCTGGCAGCAAGTGAAGACGCTGGCTCCGGATCGCCAGCAGTGGAGATCTTTTATCTCAGCCCTATGCGCCGGTCAATCGGCGCTGGACCCTTAGGTAGGTTTGTATACAATAATTGGTGTAATATTGAAATAATGAACGCAAGTTTGTATCGGAAAACTGATATCGTAATCATATTTATTTACGTCAAGTGATGTTAAAAGGCCAGGTTACAATAGTGATTGATATTGATAAATGGATTATCCGTCATATTGGCAACACTTCCCTATTGGTTTCCGTAGTGTTCAACTGGCAACGAATTCACTCTTCATCGATTGTTGAAACAATAGCGAATTGACGTTCTCAGTTGAGATTCTCTGTTGTTGTTTATGTTCGCCACGCGGTCAGTACCGTATAATTGCCGCACAGTCGGTCGTTCGTCAGTTCGTCGCTAGTGAGTTTCAACAATAAAGTTTTTTTACGTCATATTTGCTTTTTTTATCATTCTCCACATTGCATTAGTGTTTTTGTCGCTTTCTGTCTTTTTCTTGTATTTATTTTTTTAATGACATGAAATTTTCATCTTTCATTTATAATTTTTAAGCACTTTGTTATTAAAAAAATTGAAATTGTTGTGTATTTTATCACTATTTAGGACGTATGAACGTATTTATGGTGTTTGTCTAAATTATATTGATCCTGTTAAAGCAAAAACTATAAGGTAAAAATTGAACAAAATCTTTTATGCAACAATTAAGCATATAAGGCTGGGTGGGGTAATTATGAACAAAATTACTCAGTTTTTAAAACTATTAGCTCAAACAAGTAGCTCTACAATTTTGAAATTCTGAAAAGTAACCAAAAATGAATGATTGGTTTCCTTCTTCATTTAAAGATTGTTTTTTCTAATTTATAAATTGCAGCTTGTGGGCAGCAATAACCCCGTTTGTTAATTATTACCCCCTTGTCTATAGGGTAATTTTGAAAGCTGTAAAAATTCTTGTTGTGGGATGACTTTTTTATTGGCTTTATTCCTAGATTGAAACCACATCTGAACAGTTAATTGTAGTGAGATTTGTTGATTTTTCAAATTTACTGTTGAGAAGTAATAGGTTATTTTTAGTTTTACATACACAGATAAAAAATACACTACAAGTTACTTTACATTTTTACACCGCTACTGGAAAATTTTGAAAAAGGGTATAGCATATTTGCCTCTTCGAAATGAAAATTACACGTCAATTCATGCTTATTTCATTTCCAGCGGCAGTTTGTCAGATTTGTTTTGTTTTCATTCCTGTTAGTTTAAGGGTTATTTCTGCATCGGCAAAAGCTTCTAGTTTTTCTTTCAATCTAACCGTGATTGCGGATAAAAGGTAAATCAATATTGAAAATAACTGTGATTGACTTAGCATTTTCACCCAAATTGCTGTTATTTACAGGATATTGATACTAAATTCCCAAAACACCAACTGTGCGACAGCCAATTTTCTGCTGTCTTATGCACCAGCCGTTATTTCCGTCGTCGGGAGAATCGTCGAAAATTAACCAACATTTGGAAGATGAAGATCGGTGTAAATGTAGTTATTAAATCAAAAAGTGTGATCGAAGTTAAATAAAAGTATTTTTCTGCCTCGAACCGGTGACTTTTTCATTTTGTGAAACCACTCCTTGCCAATAAGATTCATGAGATGTGCTAAATAATGTAAATGTAATGTAAACAACAGGCTTGTGCGCTACCAGGAATTTACATGAGTTGTACAGTTTTATCACACGTAAATCCCCGATTCCTTTATATCCATGTTGTTACATGTAAATCTACGTTGATTCGTTAAAGTGTGTATACTATACTATACTATACTATACTATACTATACTATACTATACTATACTATACTATACTATACTATACTATACTATACTATACTATACTATACTATACTATACTATACTATACTATACTATACTATACTATACTATACTATACTATACTATACTATACTATACTATACTATACTATACTATACTATACTATACTATACTATACTATACTATACTATACTATACTATACTATACTATACTATACTATACTATACTATACTATACTATACTATACTATACTATACTATACTATACTATACTATACTATACTATACTATACTATACTATACTATACTATACTATACTATACTATACTATACTATACTATACTATACTATACTATACTATACTATACTATACTATACTATACTATACTATACTATACTATACTATACTATACTATACTATACTATACTATACTATACTATACTATACTATACTATACTATACTATACTATACTATACTATACTATACTATACTATACTATACTATACTATACTATACTATACTATACTATACTATACTATACTATACTATACTATACTATACTATACTATACTATACTATACTATACTATACTATACTATACTATACTATACTATACTATACTATACTATACTATACTATACTATACTATACTATACTATACTATACTATACTATACTATACTATACTATACTATACTATACTATACTATACTATACTATACTATACTATACTATACTATACTATACTATACTATACTATACTATACTATACTATACTATACTATACTATACTATACTATACTATACTATACTATACTATACTATACTATACTATACTATACTATACTATACTATACTATACTATACTATACTATACTATACTATACTATACTATACTATACTATACTATACTATACTATACTATACTATACTATACTATACTATACTATACTATACTATACTATACTATACTATACTATACTATACTATACTATACTATACTATACTATACTATACTATACTATACTATACTATACTATACTATACTATACTATACTATACTATACTATACTATACTATACTATACTATACTATACTATACTATACTATACTATACTATACTATACTATACTATACTATACTATACTATACTATACTATACTATACTATACTATACTATACTATACTATACTATACTATACTATACTATACTATACTATACTATACTATACTATACTATACTATACTATACTATACTATACTATACTATACTATACTATACTATACTATACTATACTATACTATACTATACTATACTATACTATACTATACTATACTATACTATACTATACTATACTATACTATACTATACTATACTATACTATACTATACTATACTATACTATACTATACTATACTATACTATACTATACTATACTAAACTGAGGTAGAGAATAAATCGGTGTACAACAATAGACTGAGTCGATTTGGGGTCATTTTTTATTTTCTCAAACCCTGGGGTTTAAAAAGCTTCGTCTTATTCCAAAACTCATCCATAATTTTTTGCAAAATTTTTAAGTATTGTTTACATGAGTAAATTTGAATTTTTAGGTTTGTATGGGAAAATTGAATATTTTGTACTGATCATCAACATGATCGACATCATCAACATTATCGAGGAAATTCGTTTCTTATGCATAGCATGGGGAAAAATTATTCAAGAAGAACACAATTTCTGAGCCAAATAAAAACTACAAATCAAATCCTGCATACTATTCCAACCACTTTTTCGCTAAAAAAATTCTCTACTTAACATACATCTTTAACAAATGTATGCAAATTAATCTATCCCAGCTGATTTTGTCATGTTGCTATTTTTATATCCAAAAACATCTCATTGGGGTCAAATTCGTTCTTAAGACAGCTAAAGCAGTGGCTATCAAGCACCCACAAGACTGCACGGCCAACCATCTTAAACCACAGATTTCAACAAGTTATTAGCATGTTGTAGCAAATAAGGAACATCAACGAATTGGAATGATGCAGTGTGCCCCTCAAAAGGTATTTTGTATGCATACATCACCCGGTGGATGGACAGGCCAATTTGGACGGCTGATGAGCCCATTACAAGACGTTGCTGCTGCCTTGATTAGCTGGAGAGCGGTGAATTATGAGAGCCATCTGAATGCCATCCTAACAGCCAGGCGTCCAACTATGGGAGCTCTTCTCTATTATTGAGCTCCAAAACAGGCGTTTAATTGAATTTTCTTCATTCAAGAAGTTTTATTTCGACCTATCTATCCAATGGCTCTGGTCAATCACCTTCGCATCGATTCGTTGTTCCCGAAGCTAAGGTGTTGTTTTGTTGGGTCGTTTTTCACGCGCCTTCGATACACGGAATCGAAAACCAAATTAACATAAATGACACCTAATAGGCGATTGACTATTAGCTGGCCGCGTTGCTGGCTAGAGATTTATTGATCAACATTTGCCCGGAAAGGAAAATTTTGATTGCCACTTACGATAGGCACAATGGAAAACGGCCATTGACGAGGCCCCTTTTAACGAACGCAACAACTCCAGGCGTGATGGATGTAGCAAATCCCGCCCACCTTGATCGTGGTGGCACAATATATTGAGGCATAAAGGAAATAACGATAATTACGAATACATTTAGCTGAAAACAAATTCATTTTTTTTAAACATCGAGAAGGGCAGATTTTTTTTTATAATTTTTAAATTGCGTGTAGCCCATATATTTAGTGTAACGTTGTATTGTTTTATAATGTCAGAACATAAGACCGCTTCAAAAATTGAATTTTTGCCCTCATATTGTTTTTGATGCCTTTTGGGTTACCAACCATCTGTGTAAAATTTGAGATGATTTGGTTTGAAAATATTCAAAAATGGTAGTCTTTGCTTTCTAGGGGTTTCAATATTTTCATGAGATATTTTTGAAAAAGAAATCAACAAACTTATTGGCTATGTAAAGCAGTTTTTTATGATTTTTATATTTATCATACAGTATAATAACTTTCAAATGGGTAGTCAAAAACGCTTAAATTAAAAAATATATTTTAAAAAACATTAAATGTTCTGCAAAAACCAAGAAATATGTCCAATTTTAAATTCCAGTACATCTCTGGTAATTTTGAATGAAAAATTTTGTTTTCCCATAAGAATTTCCAGACAAAATTGAAACTTGTTGCACTAATTCAAGACTTAATAAATTGCTTTCAAAATTTAAATCGCTATTTTCAGAAGTAAAAACAACCAAAAAGTCACGGGAGTTGCAAAAACTTATAAATATAAAATTTCTATACGAAGCTTATGAAAAAAAAATCCATACAATGTTTATTGTCCATACAATGTTTATAAAAAAAAAGCTTAGGAGTTGAGATTTTTTTTTGAATTTTCGATAAAAAAAAATCGATTTTTCAATTTTGAACTACGTACATTAGGGCTAAGTGGAGCAATTAAGAACAAACGTCGTAAGCGCCGTTAGGGTCAAAGTAGGCTCTCAAAACTGATCAAAAACATTAGTTTGTTATTCAATTGAGTAACAGTTAAAACATGCAAACCTAACTCTATAAATTTTGTAGTTACGGTTATAAACAAAATTTATGTCTCTGAGAAACGAAGATAGTTTTGAGACGTGTCTTACCAGTTGACTCCCTCGTCAATGGGAATGGAGATAAAATGTTGTTTTTGAAAGATTAACGTTAGGTAATTGATGCTCCTTGTGGTGTGATATGATTTTATGATAAAAAAAATTCCACCCACGCACAAAGAAGTGTTTATATTTATCCCATACTTATCATGATGCGGGGTAATTATGAACACGTGTTTTCTCAGCACTGGTTTAGGATTAAAATTTACTTTTTACCTTCAAAATTCCGTAAACCATCCAAATCTTAAAAATAAGCCTTAAACATTACTTAACTTTTTTTTTGAATTGTGGATCTGTGATTATTTCAAAAGATGCCTTCCTGCTATGTTGAGCAAACAAAAGGCAGCTGGTTTGTATTTTGAAGATTCTGGATAATTTTTCACATTCAGTTAACATTCAGTTTACAAGCGTAAATCAACTCGTAACATGCCCATTAGAGTACCCCAAATGACCCGACTTATGAAAAATGTATGTGCTACAGGCTAAAATAATTCCTAGGCCTAGTGCAAGATCTTATGCCAAATTTGGGCCAGATAGGATCACGGGAAGGGGTCGCTCAACGAACCTGAAGTTTGCATGGAATTTTGTAACATTTTGTTCGGGAGAAACATAAAAACCCAGTTTTTCATCAATAACTTTGGTTTCCTTCGGCCGATTTCTTTTGAAAACGGGTTTTCTTGAAGCCCAAATTACGACAAATATTTTATCCGAAGACTGCAAATCGATTCGAATTAAAATAAAAAAAAGTTATAAGGCTCCAAAAATGGGCTAACTTTTTTAAGGGTGGTTGGTATTCATCACGGTTGATGCTGCGTCGAAATGTTCGAACGCCCCGACTCATTAACAATGATGAATACCACCTTTTAAAAATCTAGCCCTTTTTTGTAGCCCAATAACTTTTTTTATCTTAATTCAAATCCAATTGCATTGTTGATTCAATTGTTATTGATGAAAAACTAGTTTTTCATGTTTCTCCCGAACAAAATGTCTCAAAATCCCATACAAACTTCAGGCTCGTTGAGCGATCCCTTCCCGTGATCTGATCTGGCTTAAATTTGGCATGAGACGTTGTACTAGGCCTATTCTATGTTTATAACTTTTAAGCATAAAATTTTTCAAATTCTTGAGTTTACAAGATATTTAATTCATGAATTGCTTCAATTGAATTTCATTGTGTGATGAATTCGTGTTAAGTAAACACAGTTGAACGAAATTTTTTAAAGTGGAAAAATTAACTTTTTTCAAAAACAAACCTTGGCGAGTTAGCTTTAAGTTGTTCTGAGTTGAAATTTCAGTAGAAATTATTCATTTCAACAATTTCCAAGCACAAAAAAAAGAATTATTGATTATATGCCCTTTTGGGATGTTCTTTCACATTTCATATTCATGAAATAGCGGACATCTCACAAAAAGGCTATTTAAGGAACATTTTGGAACTTCAAGTCCATGGAAGGCTATTTAAGACTCAATTTGTAACATCTACACTAAATGGGTGCGATTGACATGTCACAAAAAAGGCTGTTTAGAGAACTTTTGGAATTTTAAGTCCACGGAAGACTATTGGTGACCCAATTTGTAACTTTTATACAGAATGAATGCGATTGATCGGTCAGAAAAAAGCTATTTTAGAAAGTCTTCGGAACCTTAAGTCCATGGAAGGCTATTTGAGACCCAATTTGTAATTTTTATACTGAATGGAAGTGATTAACATGTCACAAAAACGGCTATTTTATGAACTTTTTTTGACTTCAAGTCCATAGAAGGCTTTTTGTGGCCCTACTTGTAACTTTAATACTGAGTGATGCGATTGACGTGTCAAGAAAAGGCTATTTGAGGAACATTATGTAACTTTCAATGGATTCCGCCTTATAACACCTCTGGATAACAGATTCACAGAACAATTATCAGTTCATTCTGAAACTGGGTTTTTTTTCTCATTAAATTATGCAGCTTTGTAAAAATAATAAAGTATCAGCTCATTTCGACTCTCGAGTCCTAAGCACAACCAGAACAAGGACCAGAAAGATGAACTGCATGGACCCCCTCCAGGGACACGTTGTCGCTTCATTATCATTCGCGAGTTCACTTCACAGCTGAAGCCATAACCGGCGATAGCAACAAGAACAGCGAAGAAATTAAAGTTAACCGGCTACCCTCTGGGAGAATTTCTGGTTGCCATTTAACCATAAACACTGTCTGAGTGAAAAGGTGATAAAAAACATGTGTGGTATCTCCTTGGAAGGGAGATTAAGGCTTTGCTGAGGGGTTTAAACCAAAATTTGGGGAAAGGGCTGAGGCAAGTAGTTTTTTTTTCTTAAATTATTCTTAAATCATTAAATTTTCTTATTGATACGTTTTAAGTAATTCTTAGAGGAAATTCTGAAAAATTATATCTACAGGTTTCTAGTAAGAGCAAGGTTGAATCACGGGATTGCACACGTTGCATATAAATAATACTTCCCAAAGGTTCGTTATTCCAAGGCCTTGTTTATATGCTGAGGAGCACAGAATCCGTTGGTTGTCAGCTTTAGCAATGAACTTACACGCAATAGAACATAAATCTTTCCTCTTTTTTTCAACAACAAAAAAGCCCATTTCACAGAAGCTGCCGCCGGGAGTGAACGATGGCCGTGATGGCGTTGCACCACACCACCATACAGTCAGAGAGTGCATTCAGTCATTCGATTGGAAATAGGCTTCCGCATGGCGGTCTAGGCGCTGGGAAAAAACAACGGCCACTACTGCCTGGTCAATGCAGCAGCCAAAGTATTATTTATGACCACCGGAGGCCGACAGCATCAGCCGACCGGGTTAATTGTCCCACCCGCTCGCAGCATTCTAGTAATATGACAACATTTTTTCCCTACCGGAATACTGACCGGGTGAAGCGGCTTCAATGGAGAAGCCCCCATTCAGTAATTGATTGATTGGCACTCATTAGGCTTACGGCCTAGCTGATTCTCCCCGGGAAATGCCGCGCGGATCCTATATGTCCTCCAGGGTTGGCTGGCACCAGACAGGAACTACTTCCCCGGTGAGAGATTCATCAAACGTACCTCGCTTGCTCCGGACTGCACCAACCTGGGAACACCTGCTGGGAGCTCTTCGCGTTATCTCCTGCTCATCTGAATCGAGCAAACTTGAACGGTTTGCACACGAGATGCATCCAACAGATTCGCTATCAGACTCGATGCAGCTTCAGAGTTGCAGATGAGCAACCGGTTGCTGAAGGTTAACAACAAGAAGCAACAGCAGCACAGGGAAGCGAATACCAACTCAGATTCCGAGATTCGAGATGAAGATTCTTCTGCAGGGTTCTTCTGTTGGGTGATCGGTCATGACATGGAAAACCGCCACCAGTCCAACTCAGTCAGTGTGTGGCTTCCAGCATACAAAACTACAAACGTGTAGTTATTGATGTCATTCTGCTGCGGAATGTGACGAAGAATTATGAGGCGACCTTTGGGCTACGTTGCTGGGAATAGGCTGCATTTTGAATGAATAATTCTGTTTTCAAAGGTAGTGCTTCCTAGTATAAAATAAAGGTTCAATAAGAAACTGTAAGATAGTGATACAGAAAAGTATCTCATACTACCGTAAGATTTCAAAATGGCCTTGTCAAGAGCGGGATATTTACAAAGTCTTTTTTGCCTGGTCCAGTCTTCAGTATAAAAAATGTTAAATAATACACATGATTCAAAGATTAATCAGAATAAAAGACAAAGTTATTGCTAATATTAATCCGTCTTCCAAATTTTTGAAACTAATATAATTGATACAAAAAATTTCACCCCTCTCTATAAATTCATCTAAATATTGTTAAATGAATTAATTGTTCTGTGATGTTATATAAAGGCATTTGCATTTTTTTACATTTTCAATTTTTGTTTGATATGAATTATCTTATTCTAGTACATTTGAATATTGATAGGATTGTTGACAGCCATAACGTCGTCATGACTTATTTTTTAATATTCGATAAAAAACTATTTTGAAATAAATTATGATTACCAAAGCAAAGCAAAGCACCAAAATATTTCGCGAAAAACATTTTTCAATCAATTTAATTGTAAAACATAACATAACGACATCTCAAACATAATGAAACTTATTTAAATTAGGCCTTCAAAAATATTTTCTTATACTTGACATTGTAAATCCATCAACATGGCGTCATTTTGTGCCCTTCGATTTTGCAACCATAATGGCAATAGTCAACTAACTGCTTAAAAGATTAACTATGGTCAGATAAATGGCCAGTTAGCTTTTTAGCGGTTTTATGAGAGCCATATAAATAGCTAAAATTTGACGTTTCTCTTGCAAGCCAACCAATTACACGCTAAGGTTGAATTCCTCATTTCTGAGTTGTTAAGCACAGCACATTAGATAAGAACAGACTTTTTAAATGAAATAAATAAGGGATTGGTTGTGAATTTCCGGTGGAATGATCCAATCAGTTGAAGTCGAATTTCGTTGCCTGGTTTCATCTGGAATTCCGCTGGACTTTAAAATGGCGTAAATGATTAAAAATTGTATGAAACCCCCACAATATGGATATTGAGTGAAAGAGCTTAACTCAAAAAGTCTAATTTCGACATTTGACGCCACCTTGATCAAATGCTTTAAATGACTGAACATCACATGAAACCCTTACAATTTTTAGAGTATGCGAACGGGCTAAACAAGAAGAAGTCACATTTTGTTTTCTGGCACCATAATGAAATACAAGATGGTGGGTCCCGATAAGCTCTAAAATACATTTAAACGACCTAAAATCACATGAAACCCCCATAATATGAAAGATTACACAAGCGGAAATCAAATTTAGCTATCTGACGCCACCCAGAATGGTGACTGCCACTGATCTTTAAAATGCTGTAAGTGGTCGGATATCTCTTTAAAATTTCATGCGATGAATTTTCAAGTTGAGTGAAAGCCACAATTTTTTTTTATTTCAAAATGGCCTCAGATAGCGAATGACTTCTTTTTAGTTTTTTTTTTTAAATATATCTTTATTAGTACCAATTCATCATTACATTTATATTACATTAATACATTAAATTAGGTGTTCAGTTCAATTATGAACTTTCAGAGCCCTATAGTTTAATAATCACTAAAATTTATTTATTCGACTTAAATTTGCTGAGTACAATCAAGCATTTTTATAAGGGAGAACATCCTGTAGTGAAAAAAAAATATTTTAAACTAAAAACTAAAGCTATCCTAAAATTAAACTAATTGTAGAGAGAGCGAATCTCTGCGATGGAAGACTGCATCGATTTGCCTCTGAAGTTGGAGATGATTTTGTTGGCCATCTCTTCGATAGATTCAATGCTTGCAATCCGATGAAGATCTTCGGTGCTGTGCCAAGGCGGAAGCCGCAAAATCATTTTCAGAACCTTGTTCTGAATCCTCTGGATGGCTTTCTTCCTCGTCGCGCAGCAGCTAGACCAAATCGGAACTGCATACATGATCGCTGGTCGGAATACCTGTTTGTAGATTAACATCTTATTTCGCAGACACAACCTGGATTTCCTGTTGATGAGAGAATAAAGAGATTTAGTGTATTTATTACATTTAGATTGAATATCTTCAATGTGATTCTTAAAAGAAAGATTCCGATCAAGTGTGAGTCCCAAGTACTTCACGTGATCAGACCATTCTAAAGAAACCCCATTAATAGTTAGGAGCGTTAGGGGAAATTTTCCACATTTTCAAGTAATTCAAAAAGGAATTTAAATTTTGTTGCAATCTACTGCGTACCACCCGTAAATTTCGACCTTTGGCTGAAAGCAAAGTATCGTCAGCAAATAATCTTCTACCTTTTCCTTCTGGGGACATCAGGAAGATCAGAAGTAAAAATATTGTATAAGATTGGCCCAAGTATACTACCCTGAGGGACACCAGCTCTAATGGGTATCCTTTCAGAGCATGAATTTTGATAGCTTACTTGCAAAGTTCGGCTAGTCAAATAATTTTGAATAATTTTGGTGAGATATACAGGAAAATCAAATCGAGCTAATTTAGCTACTAAACCTTTGTGCCAAACACTGTCAAAAGCTTTTTCAATATCAAGAAGAGCAACACCAGTTGAATAACCCTTAGATTTGCTAGCGTTAATCATATTAGTTACACTCAAAAGTTGATGTGTAGTAGAATGTCCATGACGAATCAGGGAAAATAGAATTCTGATTAATGTGAATCATCATTCTATTCAAAATAACTCTCTCAAATAGTTTACTTAAAGAAGCAAGCAAACTAATTGGTCGATAACTTGAAGGCTCTGAAGCACTTTTTCCAGGTTTCAAAATTGGAGTTACTTTGGCATTTTTCCATTTATTGGGAAAATAAGCCAAGTGAAAACATTTATTGAAGATTTTAACTAAAAAATTTAAAGTGCTTTCAGGCAACTTTTTAATAAGAATATAGAAAATCCCATCTTCCCCCGGGGCTTTCATATTTTTAAATTTTTTGAAAATCAATTTAAGTTCATCAATATTTGTCTCACAAGAACTTTCAAACACAATTTGCTTAGAAAGAATATCATCAAATTCTAGGGAAATTTGAGCATCAATTGGACTTACAACGTTTAATTTAAAATCATGAGCAGACTCAAATTGTTGGGCTAATTTTGAGCTTTTTCTGAATTAGTTAGAAGAAGTTTATCCCCATCTTTCAAAATAGGAATTGGCTTCTGGGGCTTTTTTAGAATTTTAGTTAATTTCCAAAATGGCTTTGAGTAGGGTTTTATGTCCTCTACTGCTTTAGCAAAATTTTCATTACGAATGAAATTTAAACGACGTTTGATATCTTTTTGAAGGTCGCAATAAATTAATTTCAAATAAGGATCCCTAGTTCGTTGAAATTGGCGCCGACGAATGTTTTTCAGTCGTATCAAAAACTGAAGATCATCATCAATTAAAGGTTGATTAAATTTATGTTTAACTTTAGATATTGAAGCGGCTCTAGCATTGACTATTGAAGTTGTCAAATTTTCTACAGCCAAATCAATATCTTCTATTGAATTCAATGGAACGTTTACATCTAAATTACGTTCAATAAAATTCATATATCGCTCCCAGTTAGCCTTTTGAAAATTAAAAGTTGATTTTAAAGGGTTTTCAATGGGACTTTGGGATAAAGAAAATGTTACTGGAAGGTGGTCTGAATCGAGGTCCGCTTGAGTAACTAATTGACTACAATGCTCGCCTAAATCCGTTAGAACCAAATCAATTGTGGAGGGATTTTTAATTGAAGAAAAACAAGTATACCCATTAGGATATGCGACAGTATAATAGCAGCAGTCATTAAACAAAATATTCCCATTTGAATTTGATGAAATATTATTCCAAGATCGGTGTTTTGCATTAAAGTCACCAATAATAAAAAATTTAGATTTATTTCTGATGAGTTTTTGTAAATCTCCCTTTCAAAATATTTTTCTGTTCACCGCTACATTGAAAAGGCAAATATGCGGCAACAATTATAATTTTCCCCATAGAAGTTTCTAATTCAATTCCAATTGTTTCTAAGACATTTGTATTGAAAGAAGGAAGAAGTCTAAATTTGAGACGACTTTTGATGACAATAGCTACATCCCCACCTTGTCGATCAAGTCGATCATTTCGTAAAATTTTAAAGAAAGTATTGCTTTTCAAGTTATTGTCTGGCTTTAAAAAAGTTTCAGTGATGGCAGCAATATGTATGTTTTGAGTTTTCAAAAATAAAAAGAACTCGTCTTGGTTAGCCAGCAAAGATCTAGCGTTCCAATTCATAATATTTAAACATCTATTTGGATCCATGAGGGAATCGTAAAGTCATAATAATTTTGTTAGCATAATTAAAAGAAGTTTGGAAAGCTTCAAACATTGAATTTGCTTTCAACATAAGTTGCATCATTTCCATTAAATTTTGATGCAAAAATTTTAATTTTTCCTCAGTAATCTCACCCAAATCAACAAAATTGTTAGAATCAGAAGAGGAAGGAGAAGAAAAAGTATTTGAATTTCGGGGATTTTCCCAAGCCTTCGCATGAACGTTGAGACTTGGTTTTTTCCCATTTTTATTAGTTAAACCTGAAGAGGGCAACCCATTTTCAACCACCTCTGAGAACGATAAACAACGAGTCTGTGGCGCAGAATCAGCCCAGGTAACATTAAAATCACTTCGGGTATTACCCAGCCGTGATTCCAATGTAGGCCGAGGCTGACTGCGAACAGGCAGGTTGTTTGCCGGTTTGACGTGTGTAGACGAAAAAGAGGAAGGAGGAGAAGAAACTTTTCTGGAAACTTTGGGGTTTTTCCTAGAAGCAACAATTTTTGCCCTAACGGGACAATCTAGAGAATTCGAGGAATGATTACCTGCGCAATTCGCACACTTAAAAAATTCTGTTTTTGGCTTATCACCACCAAAAAGGCATTTAGATTTTTCATGATCGAATGAGCCGCAAAACATGCATCTGGCATTCATTCTACAATTTTTAGTGCCATGACAAAAAGCTTGACAACGACGACATTGCGTAATATTTTGTAAAAAATTGGTATGGGATTTACGAAAAGGTTCAAATTTTACTCGACAATGAAACATAAGACGAGCCCTTTTCCAAAATTTTCAAATTATTAACTTGATCCTTTTTAAAATGGATCAAATAAAGTTCAGGAGCAAAACCAACACTACTGGTATTATTCGTGTTGGTTCTTTTCCTCATTTGAATTACTTGAATTGGAGAAAAACCTAACAAAGAATTTAATTCATTTGTGATCTCATCCGGTGTCTGATCGCCGGTGAGACCACGAAGTACAACTTTAAAAGGACGATCACCTCTAGTGTCGTACGTAAAAAATTGGTGTTTTTTATTATTCAAATAATTTAAAATTTTTTGAAAATCATTAAAAGATTCCGCCAATATACGAGCAGTTCCCCTTCGACCGATCTGAAAAGAAATCTTCACATCCTTGACGGAAGTGACGATTTCTTTTCGAAAGGCATTGAAGTCAGGAATCGTGACCGTTATTGGTGGAATCTTTTCGTTTTTAAGAGTATAAGAAGAAGAAGAAGGTTTCTTAGTACTCTTATCAGAATTAAATATGAATATTTCCTCATCACCGATGTTATGAAGGACATCGAATGAATTGGAAATTTCAACTTTTTTGGCAGATGGCCCTGGATTAGATTCAGCAATCCGTTTTCTTCCGGCCCTTGAGCCGGCCGAAGACTTCCCCATGCTGGAAAGAAAAGAGAAAATATGAATAAAAGAAAATGAAAATAATTTTAGCACTGAAAAGTGCTGATTGAAATACAGGTAAGGAAAAAATAAATAATGTAAAATGTTCCTGCAGGTACACAGCAACGATACGATGCTCCGGCGTACGTGTTGACGGCTCAACGGTACAGATGGAAGTGGACTTCTTTTTAGTTAATCCCTATAACTCAATACCCATATTGTGGGGACTTGCATTTGATTTTCAGTGATTTACAGCATTTTCAATATACGTGGAAGCCGCCAATTTGACTTCTTCTTGATTAGCCCTTTCACCCAATACTTATATATTGGGGGTTTCAAGCTATTAAAGGTTATATACCGCTTTGAACAGAAAGGAATTCAAGATGGTGTTAGATAGCAAATTTCGACTTGTACTCATTGAGCCCTTCCATATAAGGTTTAAGCATTTTCCGGAAGTTTCAGCTCCCATTAGACTTCTACTCCGCTTTTGAAAACAAACGCGGAGGTCATCATCTTGGATAAATGATGTCGTCAAGCAACCAATTTTTCTCCTACTAGTTTTGCCCTTTCGCTTATTACTCATATTGTAGAAATATGCATACCACTTCCGGTGATTTGAAGTGTTTCAAAGATTTTAATATATTTTTGTATTTAATTCAACAATCACAAACATGACTTATCAAAATGTGTTAAAATTCCAATTCAAATATGTACAATCTAACCTGAGCGTTTTGTTATCTTGAATGAATTTATTACGGTTTAACATCAAGCAGTGCGTGTCCTTATAAAATATGCAAAAAAAGCTTGAAACAAACAAAGTTTATGTTTTATTGGAGTTTTAACAGAGCATGCAGAGCTCTTTCTAAACAAACTAAACAGTACATTAATTCGCAAAACCATTATAAGTGTTCTCAAAACTATCTTAAAATAAACTATTGAATCAAGAACCTTAGTATTTTTCATGACTTCAATAAAACAGTTATAAACTAGCTGCATATAAAATGCCATAATAAAACTTTTTGCTTGTTGGCTTGAACTGACAAAAACCGTAATATTTCTCGTATTTTTTACTGATTTGTACAAAGTTTATAGTTAAGGAAACCTTGCAATGTTAATCAAATATTTCTTTCGGACAACAATCAGCCCCAGCGATTTTTTTTTTTCAAAATCTATGAAAAAAAATCCAAATAAACACGATTTGGAAAAATGATCATAGACCAGCAACTGAATGCCCAAAAAAAATTTAGTTCATGCCTTAAAAGTCTGAAGTTATTTATAATTTTTTTCTTTTGATTTTTTTAAGACCTGAAAATCTTGCGTTTGTTTACTCTAAATCCGGTTCAAAGTTTAATTTAGGTCTTGGATTATCTAAGATCATGCAAATTGACAAAATGTTAAAAACAGCTATCTAGGAAATTCATCAGAAAATTCTATGTTTAGTGTATTGAGAATGTTGAAATGCGAAAATGTGCCTAATTACGTCAACTTTCCAATCCACTATTAAAAATTTGTCTACGTTGTTTGAAACAATTTTTATGATTCTTTTATTGGAAACAACGAATTTAAAAATGCTCATTGGTATTTTTTGTAGACATGATCATAAAAAAAAATGAAAAAAAATCCTTTTTTGCATCATATAGCTCTGATTTCAGTTCTCTAAGGCAATAAGTGAATCTTTTTATGCATTCGGTTGCTAATAATTTTTGAGAAGCATATTTTTCGGATTTTCTGAAAAACGTAAAAATTAATTGTTAAGGATGAATACTGTTTTGCAAACTTATTTGGGCTGTGTTAATATGTTCCCAAATTTTAAATTTTATGCATATTGTTGGAGAATCAAAGGAAATATAACGATTTTAAGTGAAGAGTGTCAAATGGACACTCATGATCTTATTAGGGATTATTTTTTGTCTGGGCTGTCATAGAACGTCTATAAAAGTAAGGATGCAAAATTAAGATTTCATGAATTCATTAGGGCCCAAGAATATTTTTTTTATTCAGACGCATCCGAATTAAATTACGATCCGTCATACTTTCTTTAGTGCCGTATTGACACTCAAGAGCTTATGAAGGTTAAATAAATAATATATTTATGTAAATACACTGGATTCTTTTTTTAAACGATGTTTATGAATGTGTAAAAAAAGAAATCGTTAAAAAAAAATCAAAACAACTGACTCATCATCACTGGTAGACCACTCTGAGGTGATTTGAGTGAAATCGGGAAGCTCAAAGATTGGTTTTAGTTATTGTTTTCTGTTTAAGATGTTCCGGTCCATGTCTCTATCGAGAAGCAAAGTCCATTGACCACCAAAGAGTGGTTTGAGAAAAGCGGGGATGTTCAGCAACTGCTTTTGCATGTTAAACAATAGTCTAAAATAAAACTGTGAAAATTATAATCGTATAGAAAAAGAATCAAGTGTAGAATTGGTAGAGAAGTTTTGATACGGTTTCATAGAATCCCAAAAAAAAAAATCTTTTAAAGAACCTAAAAAAATATAAATTTATCTTTAATTAAAAAAAGGGGAATCCATAAATTACGTAACAATCAAAGGGGGGGAAATCAAGTGAATTGATAGAATATCGTTCATCAGATTATGCCGTGAGACGGGACACAATGTAAATAAAATTAATAATTTGTAAGTTTTAAGTGAAATCAATCATTGATAACTGATTAACTAACAAAACTACATTTAAGAACACAA
>NC_073693.1:254514615-254544886 GCF_029784155.1 Uranotaenia lowii
TGTCGCCCTCGGAATGGCATAATTTCCCGAACAATTCAACCATACATTGTGCTACGGTGATCAATTCCTGGTAGGTAACCGATTGTTCCCGAACCTTGCTTTGGTACTGCCCTCTCGAAATATGTTCCATTATTCATGAGTAATTCGTGTGGCTAAAAACGTTGAGCTTCGGTCACTTTGTAACAACAAAAAACCGCCAAACCACCACCGGCAGCAATAATTTTCCCAAAGCATCACGACGACACGACGCTGCTTGGTCTAATCCCAAGATTTAAGCTGGGTAGGTTTTTTTTTCTCTGAAACCTCGAGCACCTGATACCCATCACCCATGTACGAGGCGTGGATAATTGTAATTCTTCACCTGGAGCAGCGCTTACACAATGAAAAAATAACAACAACAGAACAGAGATACCTTCAATCGAACTTAACAGCAGAACAAAAAGTGACCAAAACCGTCAAGCAGCAAGTTTGTATAGATGCTCGAACATTACCCACAGGAAAGAAATAACGATCCGTGTACCTTTTGTATTATTAAGGGGTTCGACGAAACGGGAAAGAATCTGCCTAAGTTGAATCAGGTAGAAGAGGGAAAAAAAGTGTGCTCCATAATGACTTTATTTATCTGCTGTAGTTTTTCTTTTCGGTCCGCTCAATCGGGGAGCTCTGAAGCCCATCCGATTGTGGTATAACTATTTGGACACTTGGGATCATGGACCGGTGTAATTTTTTTTTGTTGTTGTTCCCTACCAGTGAATCTGCCCCATCCACGCTCCTAGCTGTTGATCTATTGAGGAATGTCTATCATCCATCAACGACCGCAACTAGCCGACCGCGTTCAGAGTTTGGACATTGGGCCATTAAAGAGAAATAATCGAAGAGAGATACCCTCGGGTTTCGGGAGCATCATTAATACAATGGAAGTGTCTAGGAATTCGGCATTAGTGAGGTAGAGAAATAAAAAAAGGAGAGCAACCGTTCCAGGCGACTGGACAGGCAGGTGATTATCACAGCGGATTTGTGCTAACTTTGACACCCTTCATTATTTCTTCGCGCGCTGGAGAATTATTTACCGAGGTTTTGCGATAAGACATTGTCAATAGACAATGACGTGCTCAAGGGTTGGATTCCACGTTTATCATTTCAAATTAGGAAAATGAAAGACAGCCGAACTGGAAAATTTATCATCGCATTTTCCTTCAACTATACTTTTTGATTGAATCAAACGAAAAATTTACTTCGAAAAGTGCATATTCATACGAGTTAAAACAGCTTAGAGAGGGCCGTCTCAAAGGGTATAGAAATAGAAGAAGCCTTCCTGTTCTGTCCTACTATCCGGTTGCTAATCTATTTAATTAAATTCAACTTGATCCTGGCTGTAAAGGACGGAGGGACGGCAGCAAAACACACCTGCTGGCTTCCCGAAAGGGCACGTAAGGAAGGATTCAGATTCAACAATGAAATGAATATGTGAACTTTCCACAGAGATTTGCTCTCGGTCTGCTGCTACGACAATCGGTGCTAGCTACGGTGCAGTGTCATGCAATGTTTATTAGGTTTTAATCTGGATTTGTCGAGTAAATACAGCTAGCTAGCTAGCACATATTTAAGCTCCTGGAGGTTGTATCAACAACAGAAACAAAAACAACACCGGTCGGCAACATATGCTTCAACAAATTTGTTTAACTGAGTTTGAAGCTGAACCGAAGAAATGAATAAGTTTTTGATAGAATTTAAACTTGATTGCATGGCATGTTCGAACTAGGCTCGAATAAAA
This sequence comes from Uranotaenia lowii, assembly GCF_029784155.1. Classification (NCBI taxonomy): domain Eukaryota; kingdom Metazoa; phylum Arthropoda; class Insecta; order Diptera; family Culicidae; genus Uranotaenia; species Uranotaenia lowii. Next base: position 254,516,390 of record NC_073693.1, read on the forward strand.
GGAGAGCATTCCTATCGCATAGTGAACAGATCAAAGGAAAGATTGGTTTTTAAATTGAAAATTCAATTCAAACTTTTCGAATGCATGTTTGTTCTCCTCCATTGTCGTCGATTGTTTCTTTTAGGATGAGATTTAGATTAGTTTCATTTTACAGAAGCTAAACGATTTTGCGTCAATGAGTTTGATAATAAAAAACTACTGTCTAATAATTTTAACTACACCCATAGAAAAGTTTGCAAAAATACAATGCCTATTTAGCAAATCTCTGTGCCGAATATGCGCTGAAAAGTGTACAGCGCCAAAAATGATATGATTGAAAAGGCGCGACTGGTTTATAGACTCGAGATCCCGTTCAAAATGATGCACCACTACATTCGGGTGAAACTAGAGAAACATTTTATGGGACTCTAATCCTGTTGGCTGGTAAACGGTGGATAATGTGCAACACGAGACCCCATAGTGGTCATATCACCTCTTATTCACAACTCCTATCTCTACCTCCCCGCGGTGCCGGCTGGGGTGCGAGTAACCTAAGCGGAGATCGGGTACCCAACCCCGGTGGATGCTTTGGTCGCATGCAGACTGAGAAGGTGGCCGCACGCGTCTGTTCCCCAGGTCAGGGGCGGCGTGCAACAACAACCGAGCGTCTGTTCTCCAGGTCAGGGGCGGCTCAAACAGCGTCTGTCTTGCAGCAAGTGGCTGAATTTATGAAATGCGGCTCCCGCCAGCTAAGTCCAAGATGGCAGCCCCATCGCGGGATAGGGACTTTAGGCTAACAACCTACTGCTCCCGATTTGAAATTGTTACGGAATCCGAAAGAAATGACCGACCTGGAACTTTGGCGACGACTTTTAGCATGAAAACACGGACACGAATTGGAACTTGGAATGTTTTAACCCTTGCACAACATGGCAAACTGGAACAACTTGCTAGAGAGGCTAGCCGCCTCAAGCTTGAAATTCTGGGACTGAGCGAAGTCCGTTGGCCTAATACTGGAGAACACAAGACACAATCCGGGCAAGTCCTGCTTTACTCTGGCATACGAAGAGAACATGCTACTCGGGAACGAGGAGTTGGTTTCCTGTTAAGCCCGCAGGCGTACGCGGCCCTCATTAGATGGGAACCGATAAACGAAAGAATAATCGTAGCCAGATTCAGAACACGGGTTAGAAACCTTACAATGGTCCAGTGTTATGCGCCAACTGACGTTGCCGATTTGCAGGAGAAAGAGCAGTTTTACAGTCAACTGAACAGCGTGGTAGAGAGAATTCCGAAGGGTGACATTCAAATCCATTTGTGCGACTTCAACGCAAAGATTGGCTCCGACAATCAGGACCTTGAGCGCATCATGGGGCGCCATGGTCTAGGACAGATGAGCGAAAACGGAGAGCTGTTTGTAGAATTTTGTGGCAACAACAACATGGTGATCGGCGGATCGCTCTTCCCCCATCGACCAGCACATAAGGTCACTTGGGTATCCCGAGATGGCCGAACAGAAAATCAAATTGACCATATCTGCATTAGCCGAAAATGGAGAAGGAGCCTTCTTGATGTCCACAACAAACGAAGCGCAGACATTGCATCTGACCATCACCTCGTCCTTGGCGAGATACGACTGAGAGTTGCGCGTGTCCAACGGCGCGAGGAGAAAGTCGGGTGTCGATACGACGTCCGCCGGTTGGAGAATCCAGAGGTGAAAAGGGCATACGTTGAACAGCTAGAATCCCGAGCCTCGGAGCTGCCGACAGACGGAACAGTCGAAGAACAGTGGTGTGGAATCAAGAATGCCTTTATCACGACGAGCCATGGTACTCTCGGTAAAGTTTGTGGAAGAAGAAGTGAATGGATGTCGGATGAAACTTGGAGGATGGTCGATGATCGGAGAAAGGCGAAAGTCGGAATTGAGCAGGCATGTACCGGGTCAGCCAAAGCAGCCGCCTGCTTACGATATGCGGAGCTGGAAAAGGCAGTTAAACGAGCTTGTAGACGAGACAAGAGAGCCTGGACAAACTCCCTAGCCGAAGAGGGGGAAAGAGCCGCCGCCAATGGAGATATCCGATTACTTTATGACATTTCTCGCCGCCTCAGTAGTGCAAGGACTAATGCAAGAATGCCGCTGAAAGACCGAGCAGGTCAGTTATTGACCGATCGAACAGATCAGCTCAAACGATGGACTGAGCACTTCGAACAACTCTTTCGAGTCACGAATAGCGATGGCCAACAGAATCTGCAGCTCGAAGCGCCAACAGTAAGTTGCATTAATGGCGTCAACTCGGAAGCGCCCTCGCTGGCTGAAATAGAAGCGGCAATCAAAAACATGAAATCCAACAAAGCACCTGGGATCGATTGCATCCCTGCTGAAATGCTGAAAGCCGACCCTGCCCTATCAGCACAAATGTTGCACCGTCTTTTCGCTGACATCTGGGATACTGCAACATTCCCGGCCGACTGGATGCAGGGTATCCTCGTAAAGATCCCGAAGAAAGGAGACCTGACAGAGTGCGGTAACTGGCGAGGCATAACGTTGATCTGTACAACCCTCAAAGTACTCTGCAAAGTGATTCTGAACAGGATCCAGGAGAAAATCGACGCTACACTCCGACGGCAACAAGCTGGATTCCGATCCGGACGATCATGTGTGGACCACATCACTACGCTACGAATCATACTGGAACAAATCAACGAATTCCAGGACTCTCTTCTGCTGGTGTTCGTTGATTTCGAAAAAGCATTCGACCGACTTAACCATGAAAACATCTGGGCGGCTCTAAGGCGACGAGGGGTCCCAGAGAAACTAGTCCATCTCATCGAAGCACAATACGAGGCATTTTCGTGCAAGGTCTTGCACGACGGTGTCTTGTCCGAACCAATCCCGGTAACTGCTGGAGTGAGACAAGGATGTATTTTGTCACCGCTGATTTTTCTCATCGTAATGGATGAGATCTTGACTGGATCGATTGACTGTAGGCCAAACCGAGGATTGCCGTGGAATCCTTCAACCATGGAGCAACTGAACGACCTTGACCTGGCAGACGATATTGTTTTTCTCGCCCAAACACAACAAGACATGCAGAGCAAACTCGATGACCTCACCGAAAGCTCCAAGGCAGCAGGTCTCAAAATCAATGTCGGAAAGACCAAGTCGATGGAGATCAACACAGGAAATCCCTCCAGTTTCATGGTAGCTGGGCAACAAGTTGAGAAAGTGGAGTGCTTCCAGTATCTTGGTAGCCAGATAACGAATGATGGTGGTACCAGGAAAGACATCGAAACCCGGATCAGAAAGGCCCGATTTGCGTTTGCGAGTCTCCGAAACATCTGGCGGTCACGCCAGATCTCTCTACGAACAAAAATCAGAATCTTCAACTCAAACGTCAAATCCGTATTGCTGTACGGGTGCGGAACTTGGTGCACACAAGCGGTAACGACGCGAAAACTGCAAGTATTTGTAATCCGCTGCCTGCGGAATATCATCCGCGCTTGGTGGCCTGGCAACTGGATCTCGAATGAGGAACTACATCGCCGGTGTCATCAAAAGGCGCTTGAAATCGAGATTCGGGAACGTAAGTGGAGATGGATTGGGCATACGCTGCGAAGAGATGAAGACGAGATTTGCAGAGAGGCGCTAGATTGGAATCCAGAAGGTCATCGAAGAAGAGGCAGACCCAGAAATTCGTGGCGGCGAAGCCTAGCCGCTGAAATCCGAACAGTCGACGAGAATCTTGACTGGGACCAGGTGAAGACGCTGGCTCCGGATCTTCAACAGTGGAGGTCTTTTACCACGGCCCTATGCACCGGAGGATCGGCGCGGGATCATTAAGTAAGTAAGTAAGTAAGTAATCCTGTTGGATATTTCATCCTAAAAACAAATAGTGAGAATCGAACTGATTGCAACATTCTTATATCGGCTTGCCAGTCTGATATCTTACCCAGTGCCCCATATTAACCGGTTAGCAAACGGAGGTTTTTTTTCAAAGTCTTCCTGCCACCGCCGGTTATCAAAAGACACACTTCATTAGCCGTCTGCCGTCAGATGGCGGCAACTTTACACGATTTGTCTATGTATCGTGTGACCAACATCTTTTAAATAAGTGGTCGTGAATCTCGTTTTTAAGCTTTTTTTCCTCAGATTTAAGCTTTTTTTGCCTTGAGAGCATAGGAGACGAAAGCTTAAATCTGAGGAAAAAAGCTTAAATCTGTCAAAACGAGGGGAAAAAAGGGGAAATCTGAGAGATGTGCTCCATACGGTTTGAATAGCGTTGCCGCCGTCTGTCTGCCGTTTGGCTGGTGTTTTTGTTGGGAATTGGAATCTAGAAACCTTTTTCTGTTGCCGGTCGGTTTACATACACAAGCACAGCTCATCTTAGTTGGTGGTTGTTGGGTCGGTCGAAAAAAAAAATTTGTTTTTTTTTTCTTATGCCGGTTTACACACACACAGTGCTTGAAATAACATTCGAAAAAGTTTCCCAAATGTCAGGGGATAAAACGGTGCAACATTTGTGCAATCTATTCCAGGTGCTTTGTTGGACTTCATGTCTTTGATTGCTGCTTCTATTTCAGCCAACTTCCGAATTGACGCCATTGATACGACGTCTCTTAGCCATCACTGTTTGTGTCCAGATGGCGGCAACTTTACACGATTTGTCTATGTATCGTGTGACCAACATCTTTGAAATAAGTGGTCGTGAATCTCGTTTTTAAGCTTTTTTTCCTCAGATTTAAGCTTTTTTTGCCTTGAGAGCATAGGAGACGAAAGCTTAAATCTGAGGAAAAAAGCTTAAATCTATCAAAACGAGGGGAAAAAAGGGGAAATCTGAGAGATGTGCTCCATACGGTTTGAATAGCGTTGCCGCCGTCTGTTTGTGACTCGAAAGAAATGTTCAAAATGCTCAGTTCATCATTTGAGCTTTGAGTTTGATCTGTCAATAGCTCACCTGGTCAGTCTTCAAGCGGCATTCTAGCATACTATAGTGTTCGAATATCTCTATTGCCAGCAGCTATTTCTCCCTCTTTGACAACAGAGTTTGTCCAGGCTCTCTCATCTCGTCTACAATCTCGTTTAACTGCCTTTTCTGGGTCGCTCATCGTAAGCTTTGGCTAGTCAGGTATATGCTAGGGTTGCCATCCGTCCTGCAAAAGCGGGACATGTCCCGCTTTTTTGTTGAATGTCTCGCTGTCCCGCTTTTTCCTAAAAATGTCCCGCTTTTTTTGGAAAATTTTTACACTGGAAAAAATCAAACTTTAGTTTCAAATAATATTTATTAAATCTTTCAAATACGTATTTTTCTCTAAATAAGCAGCGTTTTTCCTTGTTAATATAAGACAATACTGAAAAACTCTTAATTCTTAGCATTACAGTAAGATTCTGATTCAGTTTAGTGTTCTTACACGTTCAACCAATGTATGAAGAATTCTGCCACAAATTTGCAAAATTTTCTCACTTGATGATAGAAATTCATTACTGAATACTAAATTTTAACATCTTAAAATCGTGTTAGGGTTCTGGTTCCCAATTTTCAAAATCTAAATTGTGATTTTAAGTTCGCATTCGTTAAAAATTTGATCCACAGTTACATGCCGAAACAAAGTGCCCGGACTCTAAATGATCATTGCTTTAGAAATTGTCCTGAGTTTTTGTTTCATGTTCAGATTCGAAGTTCTTGAACTTAATTCTTTTGCAGAATCCAAAAATGGCAATCCAGAGCTGAAAATTTTAAACTAAATTCATCATTCGAAGTTCATATTTTTATTCAGATAAAAAATATAAAAATAACATAATAAATTCATATTGAAACCTAAGACATCAAATACAAAATACTGGATTGATGATTGGGCTCTGAAACAAGTTTAAATTCTTGGCTTGTATCAAAATATTGATTTGAAATCTGAATTAAAAATTCGTTTTTTAACATTCCAGAAATCGAATTGAAACACGAAAAAAAACCCTAATTCAATTTCATAATTAGTAAACTTAATAATGTTTACTTATTCATGTACTTAATCAGAATTTTGAATATTAATGCTGAACTCTGAACCTAAATTCATATTCAGGTTCAAAATTCAGATATAGAATAAACATTCAAAAATCAGATTACAAATTGCAACAGATTGCATACTTATAATTTTGAGTGTTATTTCGATTTCAAAATTTAAATTTTTTAACTAAAGTCAGTCAGTTGTTACTTAAATAAAAAACCAACATCCACAGGATTTTGGTTAATGAATTCATTTTTACGAAAAGTTATTGCGGATATAGAAACATTTATCTTATATCCCGTAAATAAATCCAATAAAATAATTATTGTAGTTTTATCAAGAGCCAAATTTCAAACTAAAACTTAAATTTGAATCTTGATTGCAAGTAGATTAGGATTTTTTTGGAATAAGAGTAACATTTTTTTAAACAAATCGAATGTTTTCTTAGGTTTTCAATTTTTTGAACAAATAACCAAACATATCAATTTTTATACAAATTACACAAAGGTTTTTTACACGTTTTTTAATCTGCTATTTACATGTACGACTCGAAAGATTTTATCTCAAATAACGTGTTAATCTGTGAGAACCATGAAAAATAACGGTACATAAGGCAAATAATTATTTAAATAAAGGGTGATACGGTTAAAATTTGGTCAATATCAACTTGACGTATTTCTTTCAATTTTGCATTTAAAAAACCTGAACACCCCTCATTTTGAAGGTGTGTGTGTGTGTAGAATGTTTCTCCTATTTTGATTTTGGAATTCACTCTTCAGTTGTCAAAATGCCGTCCAAGAAAGAAGAGCAGCGAATCAAAATTTTGCTCGCGTATCGCGAAAATACGAGCTACTCGCACGCAAAGCTAGCAAAATCGCTAAAAGTTGCCATATCAACCATTACAAATGTAATTAAAGTGTTTGGGGAACGTTTGTCGACAGCCAGGAAGTCTGGATCGGGGGGAAATCGAAAACCGGAAGCCGCTAAGACGACAAAGAGAGTTGCTTGAAACTACAAGCAAAACCCTAACCTCTCTCCCCGAGATGCCGCAAATTAGCTGGGTGTGTCGTCTACAATCGTGAATCTAGCCAAAAAACGAGCCGGACTATCGACTTACAAAAAGGTTGTGACTCCAATCGCGATGATAAACAAAATACGACGTCCAAAGCGCGATCCCGGAGGCTGTATACGACAATCTGACAAAATTTGACTGCGTGGTAATGGACGACGAAACCTATGTCAAAGCCGACTACAAGCAGCTTCTGGGACACGTGTTTTATACGGCAAAAGGAAGGGGAAAGGTAGCAGATATTTTCAAGCACATGAAACTGTCAAGGTTCGTGAAGAAATATCTGGTTTGGCAAGCCATCTGTACACTGCAAAAAAATGTAACGATGGACCATGTAATTTCTGGAGACGTTGTAGTATTAGGGATTTCTGTTTAAATAATACATCTAAACGATGTACACAATGTGAATACGTCGTGTGGTGTAATATCACAACTTTCTGTGTGATATCGCATCAAGTAGTCAATGTTTTCTTCAATTGACGTTCAAATTTTTTTCATTTCAAAAAGTTAGAAACGGATCACGGACCTCAGCTGTATTTGTTTGGCGTGTAAGTACTACCAAAATTAAATAAAAATGTGAGCAAACCGGTTGCTTTGAATATAATTTCGTAATTTTTCATTTTAAGGAAATTTGGCCCATTTTGCATCAGCGGTACAATAAATATCAAATGGTTTCAAATAGCCGGATACATGCTGACGATGTAATATTAAGTTACATTTGCGACTCAAGTTATGTGCAGGTATGTAATTTCACAATACTTTTTTGCTGTGTACCTGTGGCTTGGAAAGCAGCATTTTCATAGCTTCCGGGACTGTCAACCAAGAAATTTACGTGAAAGAGTGTTTGAATAAACGTCTGCTGCCTTTCCTGAAGAAACACGGTTGTTCCGTACTGTTATGGCCGGATTTGGCATCTTGCCATTACTGTAAAAAGGCCATGGAGTGGTACGCCGCTAAAAACGTGCAGGTGGTTCCCAAGGACAAGAATCCTCCTAACACGCCAGAGCCCCGCCCAATCGAGAAATACTGGGCTATTGTTAAGCGGAATCTAAAGAAGATCAAAAAACTGCAGAGGTTGAGCAGCAGTTCAAGGAAAACTGGCTATCTGCGGCGAAGAAGGTGAACAAGGTGGCTGTACAAAATCTGATGGCAGGGGTTAAGCGTAAAGCCCGGCAATTCGGATTTGGAAAAGCGGAAGCATAACTGAATATTTTTCCTGAATTTAATACTAATTAAATATGAAAAAGAAATTTAATTTGATTTTTTTAATAATCGATTTCACCGATTTACTTGCGTTTTCCCTTGACCAAATTTTGACCGTATCACCCTTTAGTAGTCATGTAAGAAAAACTGAGTTTAGTGTACTTTCTATGAACAACTTTGGCTAATGGTATTTATACGTAAATATAAGTTTGCTATACAATCAGCTTTTCTAAGAGTTTCTAAAATGTCCTGCTTTTTTCGGCTGTGTCCCGCTTTTTTGTCTTGAAATGTTCCTCTTTTTGCTGAAAGTATCTGGCAAGCCTAGTATATGCCTGCTCAATTTCGACTTTCGCCTTTCTCTGATCATCGATCATTCTCCAGGTTTCATCCGAAATTCTCTTCCACTTCCGCATACTTACTGAGGGTACCATGGCACGCTGTGATGAAGGCATTCTTGATTCCAAACCACTCTGTTCTTCAACTGTTTCTTCTGTAGAAGGATGGTACAGTGCAGATTTGTAAAAAGAATTCAACAGGATACAAGCAACCTTTATCATTTACGAAATAGAAGTGATTCCGTGTATTTTAAGTGGATAATACCATATAAGAATGAGTCTATTTGGGGTTTTGTTTTGAATTTCTCAAACCCTGGGGTCTTAAAAGCTTAATTTTGGCTCAAAACTCATGCATGAGATTTTTCAGAATTTTAAAAACAAAGTTGACATGAGTACATTCAAACTTTTAGGTTTGTATGGGAAAATTGAATATTTTGTATTGAAAAATCAACATCCCGTCAACATCCACATCAACATTTCCGCTGTACAACTTAGCTACAGTTGTAAGCTGTTTAACAGGGGTATGACTTTGTATGTATGTATGTATGTATGTTGGTAATCCACCATGGGTGCACGGATTCACCGCAGTTTCTGCCAAAGTATGGGTTCACATACATTCCTTAGATAATTAGTTTCGACAAATCTCCAATGCAGCACGCCACCATACCCGGACCCCATGGCTTCGTATGAACTGTTATGTGGTGAATGTATTGCGTGTGTTGATGTAGGTATATTTTGGAAGAACGAATCAATCAGGTGGGCTAGTTTACTTACAGGTATTCCGGCATCCGTGTATATACCTGGCCAGCTGGCAACTGATTGAACATTCCAATTATATAGTCAGTTATATAATGAAACACATCTTACCTGTCGGCCCGCTTATGGGATTCGAACCCAAAAGTTTTTCTTGCCGATACCGGGAATCGAACCCAGTACGCCTGGCGTACCAATACCAGACTCGCGCCGGCCTATCCACTAGACTACATCGGCGCTCTATTTAACAGGGGTATGACTTTGTGCATTGAAAAACAATCAATTCATTTGACTTCACTGCTGGGTGTCTAACAAGGTATTGCATGGCTATTTTTCATGCAAAACTTTGCGAGGCACTAGCAGAGATGTCAATTTAATTCATTGTATTTCAATGCCAAAAGGCATACCCATGTTATGTTTAACAACTTTTTTCGTAATAAGATACCAAGTTACGGTCTTCGACAAAGTTGTTCAGCAAAAATTTTCTTTGGAAATTTCATAAATATGCACAAAAATAATTAACAGGCTTGGTTTCACAGAAGAAACAAAAAGAATGATGATTTTTCAGTACAAAATATTCAATTTTCCCACAAAAACCTAAAAGTTCAAATTTACAAAAGTGGAAATTCTGAAAAAAAAAATCATAAATGAGTTTTGAACCAAAACAAAGCTTTCTAGAGCCCAGAGTTTGAGAAATCCAAAAAAGACCCCAATCCAACTTAGTCTAATACCATATGATAAGTTTTAGTAGTAGACCGAGTCTAAGATGTGCCAATGTAAAAATTCTCAGGTCCATAGACTCATGATTTTTTAAAGTAAAAGTATAATGAAATACTTCATAATCCAGAACTGAACCGTGAAACTTTTTCAGTGCGTGTTATTGTGTTTTTTTTATACATTCTCAATGAAATGTTGAGCTTGACCAAAATAGTGGTAAATGCAAACATGTTTCTATTTTTCATAAATGAAATAAAACTCACAAAACTGCTTGTATCAAACAAAGCAGTACAAGCAAATACTTCTTCAGATTTTTTTTTTGTTAATAAGTTTATTTTGTTTGAATTAAAAACCAATATCACAAGCAAAAATTTTAATCGAATTGTTATTTTTATGAATTGTCTTTTTTCCTGCAGCTACCCTGTTTCTGCTAGAAAGGCCAACCGCACACTTTTTGATTCAGCTTATTTCTATGCACAACGCCTTTTTCGCAACGATTAAGATCGGCACTTATTTTCCGACGATCCCGACCGACCGGCCATCCAATCTTAATAATAATCCACAAATGGTTCCAAACAACGAATTAAGAACGATTTAAGCGGGAATATATTTAGATAACCGCAAATAATTCCGTCCAACCGGATCCGGTCCAGCCGGCAGAAGTGGACCCACGGGATGACTTCGTTGAGCCACTGAATTGAGTCCGGGATGAAACGTTTGGTTTTTATTTATCTTAACTGCTTTAAATTGAGCAATAGTTTGAGGTTAGGATCGTTAAACGGTTTGTGCGAATTTATATTTGCTAATCATAATGAGAGCAATGGGACAATAAATTTGTTTTATTGTGTCTAACGTTTTCTAGTAGATTAGCGTTGAAAACGTAAACCTATTTGGTATTATAACAAAACTTGAAACATCCATTGGATCCGAAAATATTACACATATTTCAATGACTAAATCGTTGGAAATATTTTATGAAAACCTGTTACGGCTGAGAAATTGGAAACAAACCGTGAAATTTGGTATCGTTCAGTGACCGCAACTGCAAAATTCTTTTTTTTCTCTTTCTTTGAGTCTTAATGGGAATTCAATTCGTTATCTGTGTCTCAAAATTCGGTTCGAAATTCGAGTTTCCCGACCAAGAAAGCGGGCTTTGTTCGTACGCATTCGCGGTTGACCGCTTTCCGGGAACTAAGCGTCAATGAATAAACATTCTCAAGTTGTTGTGAAGCGGCTTCCAATTCAGACGAGCCAGCCTAAATTACCTTTCTTCGCCCTACCCAGACCAAAATTTCTATGCAGTCGAAGCGCGATAAAACTATCTACCAGCACCTTGTCGGCTTTAGAACTGTTGCCGAAATTCTAGTTGCCTAAATGTTCCAAAAAAAAACGAACATTAAAGCAGCACTAAAATAAGACATTCATAATAAACACACATATTTTCCGGTTATTAAATTCTAATTACACGACGCGAAGCAATTTCTCGTTTCTTTTGTTTCTAACCAATTTTGGCTGTCTTTTTTTTCGGGTTACTTTTTCGCGCTGCTGCTTTGAACTCCGGAAGGCGTCGCTTGTAAGTAGCTGGCAAAGGCATCGTTTCGTTCACTTGTTCGCTTGTTATTCATGGCTGCTCGAGATTATGATGGCCCACCAAATGCGCTACCACCATTCCAAATCTCTCCAACGTCCTACACACCTGGCTGGCTGGAAGGCCCGAGTTGTTCGTGTCAAAAGGCAACAATCTTTTCTCGATTCCTTATCGACCTGATAAGGCCATTTAGAAAATCTCTTGGAATGATTTCGGTTGGCGTTGTTACGGGTTTTTTTTTTCGAGGTAGAGCTGCTGTTCGCGTGGGTGCTTGTTGGGATCTCTAGATTATCGCCCCTTCATGCCTCAATGACCTCAACGAATGTTTAACACGTATTTCATACTGTTATGGAAAATATTTTGAAACGAGCTTTTGATGTTTGGTTTTTTGCTTCTCTTAGGTCTATTCATAATTTTGAATCCTATTGAAAGTTAAATTTTCAAATTCAATAGTAACTTGTCTTAAATTAAACACAATAGTCATCCCTGTCTATAGGGAAGAATGGGGATACTTGATCCCCTTTTCATATTTTCATTATATCTTTTTGGTAAACCATTCAGGAGTCCAGCACTGGTTTTAAAAATATGAAACCTGTCAAATTACCTTTACAGAAAAAATAATCGAAAAATATTGTAAAAATGATCAAATATTACCCTGGATTACGGTACCTTATTATCTATCTGTTTGACACCAATATTTCACAAAATGAATTCAACCGTAATATACAACATGTTTAGGCAGCATGAAATCCATTTTCAAGGAAGATTCAGCAACGGAAAGTTCCTCATTAGGATTTTTCTTCGTAGTTCAAAATATCTTAAAAACCGAAGGAATCGGGACAAAATATTATAATAATTAAAACTTTACTTCAAAAATTAAAAGCTAAGACGCATCTGAAATTCAAATAAAAATAAGAGTTTTCAATTATGTATTCTTCTTTTGTTTACAGTTGGTTTAATGACAATTTTAAATCTGTACAAAGTGATGTCCAACCCATTTCAAAATACAATCCAGTTATATTCTCACTTGCGTTTACAAGGAATTCATAATTAGATTGCAAAATAACAACTGGGTTTTCGAACCACAGTAAAGATTCTCTTACACGAATTTATCCCTCCCTCCATTTAACATCATTCAAATATGAATTATGAAACTTCAAACTAACCTTTATTAAGAAATTCAAAAAAAAAAAAAAATAGATCCAATTTAATTTAATTTGGCTTGAAATCTATCATAACAAGCATCATATAATGGATGAACGTTGAAAGATTCAAGTACATACTACCAAACAGAAATTGAATATGGTATTTTACATTTTAGTAGTTAGAGTTTAAGTTACAAGTTTGTTAAAATATTTCATTATTCTTCTCTTAATTCAAATTTTTCGAAATACTTCTGAGTTGTTCAGTGAAATTAAAGTGGGGGAAGAGAAGAAGTGTGCAGTTTATATTGTAACCATTTGAAAGTGGCAACCCTCACCCAGATATTACGTTCCTTCATATTGACTGATTTTTGAAAATTTGGAAAATCACAGAATCACAGGAAATATTCACAGATTTCACAGAATTTTTTAATTTTGAATGGATTTGTAAAACTATAATATTTTTGGTCAAAATAAAATTTAGATTTCTTACTTTGAATTAGAAAAGTAAGATGATAATGGTAATGTTAATTGATTTTTCCTACCTAAAATATTAAAAACACTCAATTTATCATGATTTTTCGATGTAATTAAAGGAAATAGCATCACAGAAAACCATCACAGAATTTTTGGGTAAAATTACAGAAAGTGAGAATTTTTTTTCTCAAAAACACAGAATTTTTTTCGGCAACCTTGGTTGTGTACTTGTTTTGGATCATTATTTCGATGATGGAGATCTTTTAAGATTTTTTTTTGTGAAATTTAAAATATCCTGTGTTAAATTTAAATCTACATGTAAACTGCCAAAAGTGAACAAAAGCCGTTGAAATTGTTTATTGGTGAATAGGTTTCAAATTCCATTGTCTATGTGAATAAACCATTTAAAAAAGAACCTTAAATACCTACTAATTTAACCAATTTGGTGGATTTCTTAACGAAATGCATGTCGCTGCTTCAATTTATGCATACATTAGCTCCATTTAGGGAACAAAAAAAACTAAAAAGGAAAGACCCTACCCGCACTAGATTATCAACCAACTCTATTCCAACTGATTAGCATCGGCTGTGTTGTACGAATCTGCGGGTGTGACATTGAGTCTTTAACAAGTCTCTTCTTCTCGCAATTATCTGCTCGTTGGTTGGCTGGCTCTGGCTCTGGAACACGTGGAACGAAAAGGGTGAATGGGGGTTGTTGATTCAGTTCTGGAAAGTGAACTAATAGAAATAGGCTTAGCCACGGATTTCGCGGGGAGCCCGCCACGCACCGGTTTTTCGGGAACAAAGAAATCCGCGGAACGGGCGGGGGCCCGCGGCTGCTGGTTGAATGAAATGGTAATTAATTCAGGCTCGATTATGTTCGGCTGATTGTCGGCGATCGTCGTTGTTATCGCCCCATCCTAATGAGGCCCGCTTCTCGTCTCTCGAAGCCGCTCTGGATCGCCGGACCGTGACTCAAGTCTCTTTCTCAAGTCTCCCAATTAAGGCATCTCGGACCGAAAATGTAAATTGAACTACCTTCCCGATTCGAAGCCCTGAACTGAAAGCTCTACGAGTGGAGGTAAACCGATGATGCGATTTTCTAGCGTGAATCTTGAAGAGGAAGAAAAAAAATTCGAGCCACGAGATCCAGATGATTGTTCCGATTTGCATAAAGCGAGGTGGGAATGGGAATGATGTAATTTCATGTTTTGATTCCAGTGTTTCCATTTCTTTCCCCGTTAAGATGGTAAAGCTCCGAAATTTATGGTATTTATGTCAATGGCTTGTAGACGGAGTTCCATGTTCAGCCATGTTATGGTTCCCATTAGCGCTCTAAAGAGGTTTCACAAATGATCTTAAAGAGTTGATGTTGGAAAAAAATAACACGCTTCCCACCAGACAAAATAAATATTTCAAATAAATTTGAAAAAAACATTATACACGTTAAGATTGTCAAAAATAACTGTTTGTTACTAATAGGGTCATCGAACATTTAGTTTGAATTCGTTTCATAACACAAAATAAAAAATTCCGACTTCATCAACATACTCATAATATATAATAATAAGGGTTCTCAAAATAATAGTCAGGTCAAATTATTGAAACCACCATGTACAATTTGTTGATTAAATCATGAACTGTGCAAAATTTCAGCTTGCATGGTTTTTTATTTGAAGGTTGACTGAAACCGCCAAAAGGCTTGTTTGTTTTGTTTAGATTATAGTCGTTTTAACATCTTTATGTCATTTGCGACTCATATCAACAGTGCAGTTGTCGGATAGTCATTGAAAACCTTTCCCGGTAAAACTTTAATCGATGTCTACTAATGAGCTCAAATTTACGGACATCGTCTCAGGAAGCAACGGACTTACCAACTTTGCTATATCACAAGCCCCAAAAAAAGGTTTGATAATTTCCTTCTCAAAAGTCACTAGAGTTAATTTAAATTTTTCATGCGAAATAAATTAAACATATTTTGTCCAAAAACCGTCTTTTGTACTTTCAGCAAACATGAGCCTTCAATCCAAATGTTGAAAAAATTGAAATTCACATGGCGTATTGAATTTCGTTTTTCACTTGCTAAGCCCTAAAATAACAAAAAAAAATTTGGAATTATTAAAGTATAAAGAATTTTGAGTAAGCATAGGAGTTTCACCCTGAAATGACAAAAATAATAAAATAATTAATATGACAAAAAAGAAAAAAAAATACAAAAAAAAACAAAAATAACAAAATTGACAAAAATGACAAAAATGACAAAAATGACAAAAATGACAAAAATGACAAAAATGACAAAAATGACAAAAATGACAAAAATGACAAAAATGACAAAAATGACAAAAATGACAAAAATGACAAAAATGACAAAAATGACAAAAATGACAAAAATGACAAAAATGACAAAAATGACAAAAATGATAAAAATGACAAAAATGACAAAAATGACAAAAATGACAAAAATGACAAAAATGACAAAAATGACAAAATTGACAAAAATGACAAAAATGACAAAAATGACAAAAATCACAAAAATGACAAAAATGACAAAAATGACAAAAATGACAAAAATGACAAAAATGACAAAAATGACAAGAATGACAAAAATGACAAAAATGACAAAAATGACAAAAATGACAAAAATGACAAAAATGACAAAAATGACAAAAATGACAAAAATGATAAAAATGACAAAAATGACAAAAATGACAAAAATGACAAAAATGACAAAAATGACAAAAATGACAAAAATGACAAAAATGACAAAAATGACAAAAATGACAAAAATGACAAAAATGACAAAAATGACAAAAATGACAAAAATGACAAAAATGACAAAAATGACAAAAATGACAAAAATGACAAAAATGACAAAAATGACAAAAATGACAAAAATGACAAAAATGACAAAAATGACAAAAATGACAAAAATGACAAAAATGACAAAAATGACAAAAATGACAAAAATGACAAAAATGACAAAAATGACAAAAATGACAAAAATGACAAAAATGACAAAAATGACAAAAATGACAAAAATGACAAAAATGACAAAAATGACAAAAATGACAAAAATGACAAAAATGACAAAAATGACAAAAATGACAAAAATGACAAAAATGACAAAAATGACAAAAATGACAAAAATGACAAAAATGACAAAAATGACAAAAATGACAAAAATGATAAAAATGACAAAAATGACAAAAATGACAAAAATGACAAAAATGACAAAAATGACAAAAATGACAAAAATGACAAAAATGACAAAAATGACAAACATGACAAAAATGACAAAAATGACAAAAATTACAAAAATGACAAAAATGACAAAAATGACAAAAATGTCAAAAATGACAAAAATGACAAAAATGACAAAAATGACAAAAATGACAGAAATGACAAAAATGACAAAAATGACAAAAATTACAAAAATGACAAAAATGACAAAAATGACAAAAATGACAAAAATGACAAAATTACAAAAATTACAAAAATAACTAGGATTACAAAAATTTCAAAAATTACAAAATTACAAAAATCACAAAAATTACAAAAAAAAAAATTACAAAAATTACAAAAATTACAAAAATTACAAAAATAACGAAAATTACAAAAATTACAAAAATTACAAAAATTACAAAAATTACAAAAATTACAAAAATTACAAAAATTACAAAAATTACAAAAATTACAAAAATTACAAAAATTACAAAAATTACAAAAAATACAAAAATTACAAAAATTACAAAAATTACAAAAATTACAAAAATTACAAAAATTACAAAAATTACAAAAATTACAAAAATTACAAAAATTACAAAAATTACAAAAATTACAAAAATTACAAAAATTACAAAAATTACAAAAATTACAAAAATTACAAAAATTACAAAAATTACAAAAATTACAAAAATTACAAAAATTACAAAAATTACAAAAATTACAAAAATGACAAAAATGACAAAAATGACAAAAATGACAAAAATGACAAAAATGACAAAAATGACAAAAATTGCAAAAATTTCAAAAATTTCAAGAATTTCAAAAATTCCAAAAATTACAAAATAAAAAAATTACAAAAATTAGAAAAATGACAAAACTAACAAAAACTTTAAAAAATACAAAAATGATAACATTAAAAAAATGACAAAAATTTAAGAAAATATAAAATTGACAAAACCGACGATCGTTAGTATTTCTTGTTTGTAGTATTTTAAAGATAGAAAAAAAACAATATCACGATCAATTTGGTATAAAAATATATATCTAAAAAAAATAAAATCTTTTAAAAATTTAAATCAATAGAACTCGAAGGTAACATCTTGAAAAAAAATGTTCAAAACAAAAGGGTAGTTAACCATTGCTTTCAAAGTAAACATATTTCAAGTTTACTGGAGATGTATTATTGAATTAAATTAAATTTTGCATAATTAATTTTCTGTCTTCGAATGCACATTGCATGTATTTTGTTTATTTATTTTGAATTCGAAATGTTTTGCACATCGTATAGTAAAGATTGTTTATTCCAGTCGATATAATTAATTGCTTTGGAATTAAGTTTTTGAAAGCAAATGCCGCTTAAACAGGCCCGTGCAAAGGATCCGTCTGAGGAGGGGGAGGGGAAGTGTTTCAAAATTAAATTGAAAGGTTTATAAAACAACTTATTCAATTCAACATTGAAAGTTCAAACTGACAATTTACAATGGCTAATAGGAATATAAAAATAAGAAATTACTAGTTTTGTTGTAAATATTAAAAGTACAAAGCATTACCATCTATTAAGTTAACACCGCGCAGAAAAATTTAGCTTTAAGGCTGCTACTTTGAATCATTTATCGAATTTTCCATAAGTTTATTATAAAAACTTTGATCAATTCATGAAAGATAATCTTAAATAATAAAAATCAGTAAAACATTTTTTTGATTTTTGAGCGCGGGTTTGTAGTTTAATATTTTAAGTTCTGAATATTTTGTCTGCGTCTATTCTTATATTTGGACAAAATGAAGAAAATATTTTTTTTTATACAAAATTCCAATTTATAACATTTTTTTTATTCCAATTCTTATTTGAATTATTAAAACCATTCCAACAAATTCAAAAAATATATTGGATAAATCATGAGATAAAACTAAAACAAGAAACTTTAAAAAATTTGGTAAATTTATTTGAAAATTAAATCCATAATCTGAAGTTGATAAAGGTAAGTTCTTTAACAATTTAAATGGAAATGTTTTTAATTAAAACATTAAACCGTTTTCAAAAATTCTTCAAGCACTTATATGGTAACACAAGGAATCAGTACTTTGAAGCCTTGTTACTAAGTTTATTTGGTGAAATAAACTACCTTATGTCGATATTGAAAAACAACCTACAAAATCATCGTGAGGCGCAAATCAACAAACTCTACCTGTTTCTCACACATCACAACCAGAGCAGCAGAATCCATCTACTTGAACCAAAACCGTTCGTAATGTCAAAAAGAAGCATTTCCGTATCACCTCATTCCCGTACGCACTCTTTAAGAAGTCACACCGTCTCAGGAAAGAGCACCGAGTCGCTTAACACAAAGTGTATTAAACCGGAATAAAACTCTGCATGACCATCTGCATGCTGCATGCGAGTAAAAGAAGGCAACATCGACACCACGAGGAGGTACAAGATTACCACTACGAATGCCAGTTTCCTAGCAGCAGGACAGCTAGAATTTTCCTAGAGACGGACGACTATCCTGTGACCCAAATTAATCCGTTCACGGAACAATCAGCTTCATAGAAAGCATTGATACCTGGAAATCGCCTAGCTTTATGCATGCCCTATCGGAAGAACGGCAACATAACAGGCCTCATCGCAAACTACACACCAGCCTCAAATTGCGTCTGATGCACAAACACAAAAGGCTCTCAAACGAGGGCCTTTAATATAGATGCCGAATCGACGCACACAGGCGCACCGCATGATCTAGTTCTGCGACTCAACAAAGCACCAAGCCAGGCGACGATACTCGAGCAGTAAGTAGACGGGACCTTGCATGCGTCGGGTGCTCGAGCGTCGGTCGATTTGAGATATCGGGAAAAACGAGAGTGATTACGGTTTAGCGGCATCGGAAAGTGCAAGCAAGTGTCGGAGGATATTGGAAAGCGAATTCGAAAGAATCTGGTGGTGATGACCAGTGCATGTGATCGAGAAAGAAGCAGATTTCGATAGCGGTATTCTGTCCCAGAATTTCTGTGTCTGAAGCGTTTGTCCGGAAGGATCTTTCCATGTATTGTGCGTTCGAGGTGTGAGAGTTTTCAACCCTACGAGGGAGAATATCGCAAGGCGATTCTATCCATGGTTTCCGGATAAGTGTGCGTGATAGCGAAGAGAGATCGTGTGGGGTGTCATCAGTGTTTCAAACAAAACGAGTTTGAATTGAAGATCCATGCCTCGTTCAACGCTACACTCGCGAGCGAAGGATGCTTTGAAGAGGGGAAAATAAACAAAAACACGAAGGACACTCACTCAACTTGGCGGGTGTTCATGAAGTAATATGCATTCGAGGAATCAAAATTGAAAAAGGAAACGAATGGCACTCACTCATCACGACCTCCAAGCTTGAGGGAACCGAATTCAAAGGCACACATAATGTCGAATTGCCTTGTTAGCGCGTGGATCGAATGTTTAAGGATTATTCTGCTATTGCTCTGCTACCAAAGGCAGGCAGCTCGTTTTTTCGTTCTTTTTTCTTTCCCTCTTTGCACCGTATGTTGGGCGCCTTCCTTTTGCTTCAAACGACTTGTGCGATTCGTTTGGTTGTCGTTGTTGTTGCTTCAACCTTATCGCCGAGCTTGAAGATGCTCGCCTCAACACAAGCTGTCGGCATGAGGCATTCAAATTACTGGATAAACTATTTGAATTTTAACATATTTCCATATTTTCAAACGAAATTTGAAATTCATTCTTCAATTGGAATTCTTCAAACCAGGGATGAGCAAATCGCAGTTTTTTTCCGGAATTTTTAAAACAAATCGCAGCCTGTCGAGCGTTCCTTAAAAATTTTCAACAGATTGCATTATATTATTAATCAACCAGAAATTAACAAAATGCGTCCCGCGGGCCGGTTGCGGCCCGCGAAAATATTCTCAAATTATATTTATTTCGCGAATTTTCTCTACAATAGAATCTTAGTTATCAAAATATACAAGTTAATACTAAATCGGGGATGAATGATATGTTTATTGTTGGTTCAAATATGCACTTCATGTGTTTTATTTTAAATTTACCTCACAATCATTTGGCTGAACTTATTTTTAGAAATTTAAATTCTAGTAAAATAATCGGAACACTACTGAAGCACATGATTATGATTATTTTTTCACTTCTGTCCATGAGAATGATGTTTGATAAATATACTTTACTGATAATAATTTAAACCAATTGATCAAAAAACAAAAGTTTCGTTATCATTCAAATCTGGCAAAAATTGAAATCATTAAAAAAAATAGGAATAGAAACGGATTTGTCTTTGATCATCAATTAGAATTATTCAAAAAATAATCACAAAAACAGACTTTGATCTAATAATTATCAGCTGGCATTTCAATCTTACACAAACATGTTTAACTTCTTATCTGATTCATTATTAAGGTTGCCAGAATTTTTTCCACTCCCATCCGGGCCTAGCATTTCCGGGCATTTTTCCAAAAAAACCTGGCAAAATCCGGGCATGGATTTCAATTTTTCAAATCCAAAAACCGGGCAAAAACCGGGCAAAATTTAGATGTAATTATACATAAAAGCAAAGAAAAAATGCAAAAAAAAAATGAAATTAATATTTTATTAATGTAATTGCAGACTTCCAAAAACTTGTTGGAACACTTAAATATTTAAAGGTTTATAAAAGTAAAACAGCGAAATTATTTGAAACAACCGTTGAAAATTTCCATACCGTTAATCGATTTTGCCGAAACATACTCAAAAACTTTGATTTTTTTTTTGTTTCTTTGTGAAAATTGTGAAAAAATCCGGGCAATATCCGGACTTTTTTCACGATATCCGGGCAACCGGGCCGGACCGGACTTTATCGAAATTTTGCATCAAATATCCGGGCAAACCCGGATAAAACCGGGCAATCTGGCAAGCTTATTCATTATACTTTTTGATTTTCTTTTCCACGAATTTGTTGTGGTTTAAAATTTTACGTTCTTATGTTATTAAGTTCTGCCAATTATTAAAGACTGTCGAAAAGATTTTGAGTTTAAACTGACCCGACATAAGCCAACATAAATTATGTTCTAAATTTATGTATCTAACCAAATCAACCCTTCAAATCTTTGTTTTTCCTTTTTCTTTTTTTTCTTATTTTAAGTTTATGGCATATTGGCAAATTATAATTCTTTTTCTATTTTAAATGTGTATTCTATGTATGTATTTGTATTCAAAAAGTTGATAGCTTCAATTTTTTATTGTTATTCAAAATCATAAATCGTTATTTAAAAGCTTTATTTTATTACAATATTCAATTTTAATTATTCTTTTTTGGTTCAGAGCTATGATTTTTTAATTAACTTCTAAATTTTCTCTTGAAATTTGGTACTCTTTTGTTGTATTCCAATTCTTAATTTCTATTTCTCCTTTCTTCTAATTAAAAGTTGTTACATTCTGATGAGTTTAAAGAACTAAAATATTTCAATGAGAATTTCTATCCATGATTGATCATCATTATTTTTGTTGAATTTTTATTTAAAGTTTAGGATTCAGATAACAAATTTATCAAAACAATAATAAACAACAATAAAGTTCTAGACATTCATCAAAATCTTTTCGATGTTTTCAATAATTGTGTTGCTACAGGAAATGGGATAGTTAACTTCTAAATCTTTTTTTTTTTTGTTTATTACGTTATTTTGCATCCGAACAAGACGAAATTCAAACACGGGTGTTCCTTTCAGCGATCTTTCAACTTCTTATTTTTAATTTAAATTTCATAGACAAACAAATGGGTTAAACACAGCATTTAACCATTTAAACACATTATGGACTATTTTCTGGATGTTCGAGTCAGTTTGTTCACGATTAACTTCAAACTTATCAAAAACTTCCACTTTCAAACTGCCATTTAATTAGCAAAATATAGTTATAACCTGTGCGTGAAAACTTGGATCAAACACATAATTTTTGTAATGTTATTGCATTTCATTTTTTTCAATTTTGCCAATATCGTCAATTTCATAAACATTATCATTTTTTTAATTTTTAGTCAATTCGGTAATTTTTTTTTTCTATTGAATATAATTGACATTTTCTGTCGATTAAAAATTTATAAAATGAACATAAAAAAATGAAAAACAAATCACTACACTGATAAATTGTTTTGTCGTTATTTGCATTTAAGAAATGTTTGTAAATTTTAATATGTAATTTGATTTAATGTAATTTAATATGTATAGCCAAAATATTCAAAACATGTTTTTGTTGATAGCCAAATTCAGGTGAAAATGTTTTATGGAAAAAAAAGGTTAAAATCTAAACGATAAATTTTTTTTTTGTTACTTGTAAGTATATTTAACAAATTTATAAATTATAGAAATTTGTTTCAAATGTCATATTGTCATGTCATGTCATGTCATATTGTTATGTCATGTCATATTGTCATGTCATGTTATATTGTCATGTCATATTGTTATGTCATGTTATATTGTCATGTCATATTGTCATGTCATATTGTCATGTCCTATTGTCATGTCATATTGTCATGTCATATTGTCATGTCATATTGTCATGTCATATTGTCATGTCATATTGTCATGTCATATTGTCATGTCATATTGTCATGTCATGTAATATTGTCATGTCTCACGTCATATTGTCATGTCATATTGTCATGTAATATTGTCATGTCATACTGTCATGTGGCTTGTGATATAGCTCAGTTGGCAAGTCTGTTGTCTCCTGAGCCGATGTCCGCGAGTTCGAGCCCAAGAGTAAACATCGAACACAGTTGCACCGGATAAGTTTCTCAATAACGATCCGCCAACTGTAACGTTGATAAAGTCGCGAATGCCATAAAGATGGTAAAACGACTATAATCGAAACAAAAAAAAAAATACTGTCATGTCATATTGACATGTCATATTGTCATGTCATTTTGTCATGTCATTCTGTCATGTCATCTTGTCATGTCTCACGTCATATTTTCATGTCATATTGTCATGTCAAATTGTCATGTCATCTTGTCATGTCTTATTATCATGTCATAATGTCATGTAATATTGTCATGTCATATTATCATGTCATATTGTCATGTCATATTGTCATGTCATATTGTCATGTCATATTGTCATGTCATACTGTCATGTAATGTCATATTTTCATGTCATGTCATATTGTCATGTCATGTTATGTCATATTGTCATGTCATGTCATGTCATATTGTCATGTCATGTCATATTGTCATGGCTCACGTCATAGTGTCATGGCTCATGTCATATTATCATGTCATTTTGTCATGTCATATTGTCATGTCATGTCATGTCATACTGTCATGTCATGTCATATTGTCATGTAATGTCATATTGTCATGTCATGTCATATTGTCATGTCATGTTATGTCATATTGTCATGTCATGTCATATCGTCATGTCATTTCATATTGTCATGTCATGTCATGTCATATTGTCATGTCGTGTCATATTGTTATGGCTCACGTCATATTGTCATGTCATATTGTCATGTCATATTATCATGTCATTTTGTCATGTCATATTGTCATGTCATATTGTCATGTCATGTCATGTCATACTGTCATGTCATGTCATATTGTCATGTCATGTCATATTGTCATGTCATTTCATATTGTCATGTCATGTCATATTTTCATGTCATACTGTCATACTGTCATACTGTCATGTCATGTCATATTGTCATGTAATGTCATATTGTCATGTCATGTCATATTGTCATGTCATGTTATGTCATACTGTCATTTCATGTCATATTGTCATGTCATGTCATATCGTCATGTCATTTCATATTGTCATGTCATGTCATATTGTCATGTCATGTCATGTCATATTGTCATGTCGTGTCATATTGTCATGGCTCACGTCATATTGTCATGTCATATTGTCATGTCATATTGTCAGGTCATTTTGTCATGTCATATTGTCATGTCATGTCATGTCATACTGTCATGTCATGTCATATTGTCATGTCATGTCATATTGTCATGTCATGTCATATTGTCATGTCATATTGTTATGTCATATTATCATGTCATATTGTCATGTCATATTGTCATGTCATGTCATATTGTCATGTCATGTCATGTCATATTGTCATGTCATGTCATGTCATATTGTCATGTCATGTCATATTGTCATGTCTCACGTCATATTGTCATGTCATATTGTCATGTCATATTGTCATGTCATGTCATATTGTCATGTCATGTCATATTGTCATGTCATGTCATATTGTCATGTCATGTCATATTGTCATGTCATGTCATATTGTCATGTCATTTCATATTGTCATGTCATGTCATATTGTCATGTCATATTGCCATGTCGTATTGTGATGTTATATTGTCATGTCATGTCATATTGTCATGTCATATTGTCATGTCATATTGTCATGTCATTGTCCATCTGTGCCACACACATCACTTTGGATTGCACTATTCAACATAGTCCCTTCCAAATGACTGATTCTTTCAGCGCCTCGTGCTAAGTTCAAGGCATGAAGCATTAAAAATTTGTTGTTGCCTCATCCTTTGCGCCGAGCTTGAAGATGTTTGCCTCAACCAAAACTACCAGCTTGAGGCCGAGGTATTCATCTTCAATAATGTAAGCGAGTATCGGTCGTTCGGCCTCTTGAGCCATCAGGAAGCAAGGAACGCTTGAGGGATGTACATTCCCCGCAGCAAATGAATATCGTCACTCAGAACGAATCCTGCTTGAGAGGGGCGGTTAGCATGAACGTGTAGGTATCGTCTCCGGTAGCACAGGGCGAGCGCTCAAATTGTGTTAGTTGAGTGCTTCAGGGGAAAAATGGCACGAGCGATGGAAACACTGGGTGTCATACACTTCACTCCTGGGAGAGAAGATATAGTGTGGCGATACTCTTCATGAATCCTTAAGCAGTGTGCGTGTCGTTGAAGTGGGAGAGAGCGGTTTGTTTACGATTGGAATGGGTGGTGATATAGCAAGAGCTGCAAGTAATCAACTGACAGCATTTTATTAGCGTGGCTTGAAGCTGACCGAGGAGAAGAAAGCCAGTCGCAGTATCATCAGTCATCATGCTGATTATGGATGGCTTGGCCGATTAGTAAATGTACTACGTAAGGTAAATTAGATTTAAGAATAACTGTGAATACAACATCATGCATCCAAAACTAAACTAAATGCTCTTAGTCGCGTATCGCTTTCTAGATAAATTCTATTCCTACTGAGCAATCATTGCAATTGATTATGAGATTTTGATTGAGGAGAAAATCATGATTGATGCTTCGCTCTGACTGTACAAACGTAATGAAACTTGATGTTTGATCATTTTATGTAGATATTCGTTTTGGCAATTATTATTAATTTACGATTCAACAACATGGAATCGTAATAAGCTTACCATTTGATTCGAGCCTTCTGAACACAGAGGCAAATGATATTCTGTGAACTGATTAAGGTAACAGCCTATGAAATGAAGTTGAGTTGATTCTAAATGAAAAATTATGTGAAAAAAAATATTCAATAGTTTTTTAACATTTGTTAACATATCATCACTATTTCATTTAAAAAAATTGTTAAATTCTGCAAAATGATTTGATGTTTGCTTTAAAAATATCAGTAATTCAATTGGGTTAATTTTTTTAAAATCTAAAACAATCCGTTTTTAACTAATAGAAATCTTCATTAACTGTTTTCGCAGAAGTTAAGAGTACTTGCGGTGTTAAGAAAAGTTTATTATTGGTTTAAACGCTTTGTTTTGACTTTTTAAGGTTTTGTCAAAAATACATTTCTTAAGTGATTTTAACCTTTTTTTCAAATACTAATTCAAAAAAAGAAGCTTATATAATTGAATTGCATACTTTGATTCAGGGCACCCAGATAAATCAAATTAAATTCGAACATTCATTGCACCTTGAAAAGTGAGAATTTTGCGGCCACGGTGTAATTATTCAAAACTCTCGAATGTGAATGTGAAGTTGAGCATTAATAAGTACACAACTAGTTTTTAACTGAGGCTGAATTTAGCTTCTAGAAGAACATTTCATATTAGAATAACATTTATTACTAAATACTTTTTTTTACATTCAAACGATTTCTAATAAAGTATATATAGGATACTAGGTTTTAGATTTTTTTTTCTTATTTATTTTACCTTATTGAGTATTGAACACCTGCCGTATGGCTTCCAACTTGTTGATGTGTAAAATTAATATTCAATGCATGAATTTGAAAGTTAAAATGATTGGTTACAAATTTTGAAATTTTTCAGAAACACTTCATAATAAAAACCCATTTTTAAGGTAGGGTTTATGTGTGTCAAGAATTAGGTTTCAAGACAAATTTATACTAAACTGAAATTTTTGTCCAACTTTAAAAAATAAGTTTCAATTAATAAAGATAATATAGTGTCGTAAAATGAAATAATTAAGGTTTAGAGTGATTAAAAAGAAACAGAAAATTCAAATTGTAATCAGTTTTTTTTAACAACGGTATCCATACTTCATCTAAATAAGCGTTCTCGTTAGTTTAAAAAAAAAACGATACGAAAGCTATTTACGTGTTCTACAAAAAATTAAAACTCAAGTAGTTTTTCCCACTTTCTATTTGAATTTTATTCGAATAATCGCTCGATTCTGCTGGGGTTTTGTGTTGAAAAATTCGAAATCAAATGTCCATGTTTTGTTGAAAACAAAGTCCTGATATTATCATCCCGCTTAAATGCGGGAAAAATTCAATAATGTGTATTTTAAGGACTCCTCAACTCATATTACAGTGAAATTATTCGATATATTGTATCAGGGGGCCAATCCAATTTTCTTGTTATGTTTTCCTCGATTTCTAGAAATTAAGAAGTTAAGTTCAAGTATGTTTGTTCTTATTATCGACTTTTTTCGGCGAATTATTAACTACAAAATTACTTGCCAGTTGGTCCAGACGTTTCGAGTTACTTCTGACTTTTCACTCCTCTTTAGCGGACATTAAATTAAATGTATTTTACTATAATTTTCCATACTATTTTAAACTTACTTAATCTTGCGATCGTCTAAACTACAGTTTGTGGTAATTAGTTTATTATTGATGTAATGTTTACATTTGTCTGTCAGTTTTTTTGATTTCAGGAAAAAAAAATGGAATTGTGGGCTGACTTAAAATTTATAGAGTCGTTCTCTTTACTGACAACGGCGTTCCCTAATTTCTAATGTGGAACATTTCTGCACAAGTTATTGTGTTATAATTTGAGACTTTTTCAAGAATATTTGTGTTTTTAAAGTTAAAAATATGAACATATTATATGTTATGTTGGGTAAGTCCAGATCCTCCAACTTTTTTGCTCGTTACATCGTTTTTTTGTTGTTCTAATCTTTAATGCAAAACTGACTTATTTCGCCAATATAAGATTTTTTACGTTTTCCACATTTTATGCCCCAAACTACATTTGCTGTTTTTTCTTTTGGAATTTTATCTTAAACACTGTAGATCACTTCAACCTGTAAAAAAAACTATTCCGAACAACTTGTAGCGAAAATGGTAAATGAAAGAACGCACAAAATGCACAGTGAAGAAAAAATCGAGCAAGCTTAAAACATTATACCAATACCGAATAACGCAGGTCTAGGGGAAAAACAAGCTCGATATTTTGAACAATATGACAACAACGTTGTCTTTTAAACCTTCTACATAGTTAAAAACATATTTTTTATAAAACCTAAAGATAAAATTCCAAAAGAAAAAACCGCAAATGTAGTTTATGACAAAAATGTGGAGAATGTTAAAAATCTTAAATTGGCGATTTTTTGCATACATGATTATAATTCGGGGCTTGTAGTATAGCTCAGTTGGCAAGTCAGTTGCTTCCTGAGCCGATGTCCGTGACTTTGAGTTCACAGTTGATAAGTTTTTCAATCACTGTCGACCAACTACATCGTTTATATAAGTCGCGAATGACATAAAGATGTTGAAACGACTATAATCGAAAAAAAGATCAGACCAACATAAAATCAATGTAAAGAACAAAACAGTTGGAGGATC
>NC_073693.1:254545386-254566935 GCF_029784155.1 Uranotaenia lowii
CAATAGCTTACATTAGTTTTAAGTAGTTTTAAGTATTGTAGTCTACATAGTTTTACTTAATAAATAAATAAATAAAAAAAAAATCAACACAGAAAATACTTCTTATTTCTTGGTAGCTGGGCAATAAGTTAGGAAGTTTAGTACTTCCTGTATCTTGGCAGCCAAATAACGCCTGACGGTGGTACCAAGCAAGATGTTGAAACCCGAAGTCTCCGGAACATCTGGCGATCAAGTCAGATCTTTCAACGAATTATATTCCGATTCGTCATTTCGAACGTCAAATTCGAAAACTGCAAGTACATATTTAGAAATCGCTGCCTGCGAAACATCATCTGGGCTTGGTGGCCTAAAACCTGAATCTCAAACGTGCAACTACATCGCCGGTGTCATCAAAAGGTGCTATAAATCGACATTCGAGAACGTGGGTAAGTGGAGATGGCTTAGGAACACGCTGTGAAGAGATGGGAACGAGGTTTGAAGAGATGTGCCTGATTGGAATCCAGATGGATATCCAAGAGGAGGCAGGTCCTGAAGCTCGTGGTGACTTCGTCTAGTCTCTTAAATACGCACAGTTTACGAAAACCTTGGCTGGCATCAAGTGAAAACGCTGGCTCCAGATCGTCAGCAGTAGAGTTCTTTTATCTCGATTCTATGCGTCGTATAATCGCGACCGGATAATTTAGAGAGTATACTTGGGTATAAGTAAGCTTTATATAATATGCGAAAACGTGGTTTTTCAAATGATCTTCAAAATGAGGATTGTAATTTTAGTACCTGCTACTTCGCTCTGGAAGAACTAGTTTATGTGTCCCTTAATTACACCCACAAATAAGACTCTACTCCAATAGTGGACTTCCTTGGAGGTGGAACTATCGGTATACGATTCTATGCCGGACCGGTATCAACAAGCTTTCTAATAACTGGCATTGTTCTCCCAGCGCAACCGCATTGCAAATGTCTCAAAGAAACCAAATATAACATATCCCATATCCTATCACAAGACAAAGCAATATGGAAACAATCAGGCAGAAAGGATAGTTCGATTCTCACTCCCATAAGTTCCATAAAATGCTTCTCTTGTTTCACCTGAAGGTAGTGGTTCATCATTTTGCACGGGATCTCGAGTCTTTATACCAGAAATGCTTTTTCAATCAAATCGTTTTTGGCGCAGTACACTTTTCAGTGCGTTTTTGGCACAGAGATTTGCTTAATTGGTTTTGTATTTTTGCAATGTTTTCTATGGGTGTAGTTAAAATTATTCCAGACTGTAGTTTTTTATTATCAATCTCACTAACACATAAGCTTTTAACTTCTGTAAAATGAAACGCATCTAAATCTCATCCAAAAAGAAACAATCGACGTCAATGGAGGAGATGCATATCAGTATGCATACGAGAAGTTTTAAATGAATTTTCTATTCAAAAACCAATCTTTCCTTTGATCTGTTTACTATATGCGATACGAATGCTCTCCATTTTTTCGAGCCCAGTTTGAACATGCCATACAATCAAGTTTAAATTCTATCAAAAACTTCTACATTTCTTCGATTCAGCTTCAAACTCAGTTAAACAAATTTGTTGAAGCATATGCTGCCGACTGACTGGTGTTGTTTTTGTTTCTGCTGTTGATACAACCTCCAGGAGCTTAAATATGTGCTAGCTAGCTAGCTGTATTTACTCGACAAATCCAGATTAAAACCTAATAAACATTGCATGACACTGCACCGTAGCCAGCACCGATTGTCGTAGCAGCAGACCGAGAGCAAATCTCTGTGGAAAGTGCCACATATTCTTTTCATTGTTGAATCCTTCCTTACGTGTCCTTCCGGGAAGCCAGCAGGTGTGTTTTGCTGCCGTCCCTCCGTCCTTCGCAGCCAGGATCAAGTTGAATTTAATTAAATAGATTAGCAACCGGATAGCAGGGACAGGACAGGAAGGCTTCTTCTATTTTTATACCTTTTGAGACGGCCCTCTCTAAGCTGTTTGAACTCGTATGAATGTGCACTTTCAGAAGTAAATTTTTCGTTTGATTCAATCAAAAAGTACCTATAGTTGAAAAAAAATTCGATGATAAATTTTCCAGTTCGTCTGTCTTTCATTTTCTTAATTTGAAATGATAAACGTGGAATCCAACCCTTGAGCACGTCATTGTCTATTGACAATGTCTTATCGCAACACCTCGGTAAATAATTCTCCAGCGCGCGAAGAAATAATGAAGGGTGTCAAAGTTGGTACAAATCCGCTGAGATAATCACCTGCCTGTCCAGTCGCCTGGAACGGTTGCTCTCCTTATTTTTTCCTCTGTCTAACTAATGTCGAATTCCTAGACACTTCCATTGTATTAATGATGCTCCCGAAACCCGAGGGTATCTCTCCTCGATTATTTCTCTTTAATGGCCCAATGTCCAAACTCTTAACGCGGTCGGCTAGTTGCGGTCGTTGATGGATGATAGACATTCCTCAATAGATCAACAGCTAGGAGCATGGATGGGGCAGATTCACTGGTGGGTAACAACAACAAAAAATTACACCGGTCCATGATCCCAAGTGTCCAAATAGTTACACCACAATCGGATGGGCTTCAGAGCTCCCCGATTGAGCGAACCGAAAAGAAAAACTTCAGCAGATAAATAAAGTCATTATGGTGCACACTTTTTTCCCTCTTTTACCTGATTCAACTTAGGCAGATTCTTTCCCGTTTCGTTGAACCCCTTAATAATACAAAAGGTACACGGATCGTTATTTCTTTCCTGTGGGTAATGTTCGAGCATCTATACAAACTTGCTGCTTGACGGTTTTGGTCACTTTTTGTTCTGCTGTTAAGTTCGATTGAAGGTATCTCTGTTCTGTTGTTGTTATTTTTTCATTGTATACGCGCTGCTCCAGGTGAAGAATTACAATTATCCACGCCTCGTACATGGGTGATGGGTATCAGGTGCTCGAGGTTTCAGAGAAAAAAAACCTACCCAGCTTAAATCTTGGGATTAGACCAAGCAGCGTCGTGTCGTCGTGATGCTTTGGGAAAATTATTGCTGCCGGTGGTGGCTTGGCGGTTTTTTGTTGTTCCAAAGTGACCGAAGCTCAACGTTTTTAGCCACACGAATTACTCATGAATAATGGAACATATTCCGAGAGGGCAGTACCAAAGCAAGGTTCGGGAACAATCGGTTACCTACCAGGAATTGATCACCGCAGCACAATGTACGGTTGAATTGTTCGGGAAATTATGCCATTCCGAGGGCGACAGATGTTCGCAACATCAAAGTCAGGTGGAAAATGTGTACCAGGCTGAGAAAAATGGCTTTTGGGAAATGAAATTCGGAATAACTCGAAACATGTTTATGAATTATCAAGTAGGTAAACCGAAAAAGTTTCCGGTACAAATGGTAAAGCACACGAAACTGAATGTTTCATCACAAAATCAAACAGTACATGTTTCTTATGTGGGATTCATTTGTTTTTATTATTGCTGTATTCCAAGCACTCCTCAAATGGAGTACCGATTTTAATTTTTCATTATTCAAAAATTAATTGCACAGCATTAGAAAGGTTATTTCTTAAGCTTTATTTTTCAACAAAAAATTTTCAGTTACACTAAAAAATTTTAAAATACTTACTGAGGTAAGGAGTATAAAGCATGATCATTGATAGCAGAATATTCAAACAAAATAAGTGGCTATTACTTAATGTTTGTTACAAAACCAGATTTCATGTTTCGGGGTAACTTTGATCACTACGGTTTTAATGTATCTTAACATCTTAAAAAATATTGTATTGATGCCAATAAGAACAGAAGACTTGAAACATCAATTACAGCATTTTTTTTGGTTTGAGTCAACAATTGAGTTTTTAACGTTTTCTTTCAAAAACAAATATAGACCCCGTTCGTTTTTGGCAACATTCGATTTTAGCAACATTCGATTTTGGCAACATCCGATTTTGGCACATGTGCCAAAATCGAACGGTTTTTAGCAGCGACATTACCTTTAAGTTTTTTCTATAACAGGACCAATATAATTTTGACAAACACCAAAAATACGTTTTCAGGTTCAGAAATGGTGATAGAATACAACAACAAAAACAATTTTTTTTAAATTATAAAGTACTCAAAAATTACAAAAAGATAAAAATTTGAAAAAAAATCAAAAACAAATACAAACAAAAGATTAAAAATGATAAAATCAACTTAAAAATGATGAAGAATGACAAAAATGCAAAAATGACAAAGAAAAACAAAGATTATAAACAAAACAAAATTAGTGCAAAATGCATCAAAAACATGAGAATAAAAACTATAAAAAATCCAAAAATGGTCGGAAATTGACTTAAAATAACGTTAATGATAATAAAAATAGTTTTTTGTAAAAATAGGAGAAAAAAAATTTCAGAAAAAAACCATTCGATTTTGGCAACATTCTATTTTGGCAACACAAAATGTTCGGGTATGTTGCCAAAAACGAACGGGGTCTGTATAGGGGAGAATGAGGATAATTGATCCCTGGGGATACTTGATTCCTTAGCTATATCTCCAAACTGAAATGTCGTACAAAGATCAAATGTGCTAGAAAAATGTGCCAAATGAAACAAAACAGCAATGGTTGAAGCTCAAAAAATTTTAACAAAATAAGTTTTTGGGCTATTGAACTTTGTTTGAAAAATTTAACAGAATGTGACTTGAAGATCTTTTTTCATCATTTTAAAATGCTCCTAACATGGAAATATTATAACAAAAATAATTATTCCAATACCTCAATCTTTAAAGTGTAAATTGAACTTCAAAATACAATATTTTCAAAGCGATGGAAAACTCCCAACTTTTTTCAAAAAAAGTTTTCTAAAACTTTGATATAGGGTACCATTGATCCCTAATAAATGGGTACAAATGATCCCGGTATATTCTTCTTCTCAATGGATCGTGGTCATTGCTGATTACGAGATTACTTATATTTATTCAATAGCTAATATTCATCCATCAATTATCTGTCGAAAAGGGCTAAAATAATTGATTTTCTCATGTTTATAAAAAATTGCGCCCGTAAGTATGCAATGTAGTAAGGGTTGAGAATAAGCTATAAAATTTTGTTTTCTGACCAATAGTAGATTGTGAAATGAGAACAAACATGACCAAAATAGTCAATTAAAATTCTATCTTGGGGTTTTGTTTGATTTTTTCCATGGATTAGGGCTTCCTGAATAAAGGATCAAGTATCACTTAACTTCGAAAATATCGCAATTTTTTTACTCCCACGAAAATGCTTCTAGTTCATCTACGGGTTCAAGTATCGTTCTAATTTTAGAAGCATTGAAACTTGAAGTTACACGCTGTCAGAAAATGTAAAAGAGTGCGAGTTGCTAAATTTGTCCAAAAAGATATGGTGAAAATAAGAAAAGGGGATGAAGTATCCCCACTCTCCCCACTCTACTCGAAAGATGGAAACGCTGCTGCATACATTTAGGGGCAATAATTATAAATAACAAAAATTATTTTTTGGCCTCAAAAGCAAATAGAATTTAACATTCATTCAATTCCTAAGGTCCTCCCGCTGTTCCTATCTTCTTTTTTTGTTCAAACTTAGCAATTTGATAGGGTTTTCGGTCATTTGTTTAGTACAGGTTTTCTCATAGAAAATATCCGTTTTTTATATCCAAAAATTATCATAGGATTACCATAAAAATAACTCTAAAACTATACCAATACCAAAGAAAAAAGTTAAACTTTCATATAAAACAACGAATTTGCATTTCAATGCTATCATTTTACCAGGAGAGGTGCTTGTACGTGAGTCTTCGAAAAAACAGATATTTTTAATCTTTTAAACTACATTTTAAGTAAAAGATATAAAAAATCTTCAACTGCAAACCAAATTTAGACCATTTGAAACTGAATTTATAGGCTTTTAAACGTAGCATTATTTCCCAGATATTTTAATTTCAGACTTAGTTAATGATGATTATCTGCAAAATATTGATGTTAATCAAAGCAACCCCGGTGATCAAAGTTGTGTTTATGAGCATTTTTAAGTAAGAGCTGCAAGGCATTCTGATCACAATTAAATACATGTCTACTCTGCATTTCCATATCCTAAGCCTTTTTGCATGGGTTTTCATCTTTTTTTGTTTCGATTATTGTCGTTTTACCATCTTTATGGCATTTGCGATATCATGTCAACGCTGCAGGTTCTGAATAGGGAACTAAGGCACCAGATTTTTGTTCTGTACTATACATTATGAGTTCTTACTCTAAACTTATTATTCCGGACTTTTATTTAGAAATCGGATCATCATTTGAATCTGAATGTTCTTAAAGTTACTCAA
Organism: Uranotaenia lowii; assembly: GCF_029784155.1. Classification (NCBI taxonomy): domain Eukaryota; kingdom Metazoa; phylum Arthropoda; class Insecta; order Diptera; family Culicidae; genus Uranotaenia; species Uranotaenia lowii. Next base: position 254,551,701 of record NC_073693.1, read on the forward strand.
GCTGTTTCTGAAAAATTACTTTGGTTGGGGTGTAAGTTTATGATTGTGTTAACAGTCCGATCGGGGTACGAAAAAAGATTCAGGAACCCATTTCAACGATTTTTCGAATAAGTTTTTCCAAGAATTAGTTTTTTATTAATATTCGCGTGATCGCACAACATTACACAACTTTATCTGCAAATATACCCAGCAAACATTTAAGAAGGTATATCTCAAAAACAACATAATTATTCAAACAATTATACCAGTTGAAAAGATTGTATTAAACTTACCAAAATAGCATAAAGCTACACAATTGGAGGCGATATATTTACAATGACCAAATTCCAACGATTCGATTTCTCAACAAACAGCAAAATAAACGATTTTAAGTAATTTGAGTAAAATGCAAAATAAATTCCGCGATCGAAATTTGAGCTCCAGTCCTCTTTTTTTATTAGTTGATCACCCAGGTGGTAAATCATTTTTATTAGCAACATCACGACGACGCCGAGAATGATAGACGCCAGCTGCTAGAAGCGATTCAAAACCGGACTTAAATTAAATAAGACAGCCGTTCAGGAAGCACGCGGCGACACAAATCGTAAGTGAAAAAGTGCAGTTAAATTGTGATGGAATACTGTGAAGAATTTTTTGTATTAATTTAAGCTTTTTTTTTAAATATAGTTTTCTAAGGATGGCTGAAGGTAGTAGCCGGAACGTAAATAAATTGTTTTATTCGATTTCAAATTCACTGAAAAGCATCAACCGGAAAAGCCAATAAGAATCGACGGTGATCAAAGCTCGTTAACATTAAATCCTTTTTACGGATTGCATTCCAAGGCACGGCGAGCGACCAAGTCCCTCCAGTATGCTACTCTGGGTCCATGAGTGCAATTGGACGATTCATGATACTATGTACCCCTACGCCATAAAGTTCACCTGGGGCCTCTGGCCATAACACTCATCCGGACCTGCATCGAAAGCTATACCCGAGATGGGAGACCAAGTCCGCGATTAAGCGCTCATCGGCAACTCTAGTTCGACTCAAAACTCCAGCATGTATACCCTGCATCTTGCTACGGTTCAAGACTAAGGACCTCTCCTCTGACGACTCGAGGTCCGGCCTTTACTCTCAACTCGAGACTCGCTTGGTTCCCACGACTATCGTGCGCTCCCTCTCTGTTCGAGACCACTGCAAGAGACCAATGACCTCTTTTCTAACGACTCGAGTTATTGGCTCCGCTTGGCTTGGCTCGAGGCCCTCTCCTCTTTGCCCGTCCGTGTGCCGATAGAGAGCAGCTTATTCTGGACACGTGCCTGTCTCAGCTCACGTCCGGGGCTTTACAAAAGACTACTCGGATGATTCCCGGCAAAGAATTCATCCTACACCGACTCAGGTGACTCACCCGCCGACGACGTGAATTCACTCTACCCAAGAGTATTTCACGGCGTAAGTATTGGCATCCTCACACATCCTCCGCACGATGTTGTCGGCTGTCGTGTCTGGTCCGCAGGCGGCAAGCATGTTAGCACGTACCCCTTCGAACCTCGGACAGTTGAACACTACGTGCTCTGGTGTCACCGCAGGTTGGACAGGATGGCGAAACCACGTGTCCAAACCGATGGTGGTACTGCATGAAACATCCGTGACCAGTCAAGAACTGTGTCATGCAGAAATCCACCTCTCCATGTCTCCGGTCCATCCAGGATTCGATGTTAGGGATCAAGCGTTGGGTCCACCGGCCACGTTCCGAGCTGTCCCACTGGTGCTGCCAGTTGGACAGCATGGCCTCTCTGGCATGTTTCCGCACGTCGGGCCTGTGCCTGTGCTCGTAGCAGAAGATATCTATCACAACATCAGCAGCTACCGAGGACACTGTTCGGTATGCGCTGATTAACGCGGGTTCATCAGCTGCTGCACACTGCAGAGCTTTTGCAGGTTACACTGCCTGCTCAAGGCTGCCTTCCAAGCTGCCGCTCCGTACCGCAGAATGGACGAGGTGACACTCGCCAGGACCCTCCTTATGCTGCATGGCCCGTGAGAGGGCTGCTATCGTCATTGCCGCTCTTTTTAATCGCACGCTTGGACTCGATTGCGCACGGTTCAACTGCAATCGTCCCTGATTGTGCTGAGATCAGGTTGGTGATCAGCACCATCTCGATCTTGTGGTGAGCCAGACGTAAGCTCTTGGAACGCATCCAACTTTCCACCTTCTCGATAGCTATTTACTGTGGCGAGTAGCTGGACCTCTTCGGTTGATGGGCCCGATGCCAGGAGAACCACGTCATCAGCGAATCCCACCAGTCTCACTCTCGTGGGGAGACGCAGTCTCAGCAGTTCGTAGTAGACAATGTTCCACAATACCGGGCCAAGTATCGATCCTTGAGGAGCCCCTGCCGAGATTCTCACTGTTTCCAGTCCCTCGCTGGTCATATACTGTAGTTGGCGGTCACGGAAGTAACACTCCCCCATCCTACATATATGTATCTGCCGGAATCCTCATGTTGACGAGCGACGACGCAATCGCTGCCCAACTGACGCTGTTGAAAGCGTTCTTTATGTCAAGGGTGACCACTGCGCAAAACCGGATTTTCTTCATCCTGGCCTCATCTGCCCTTTCGATAACCTGTCGAATGGCATCCACCGTACTGCGGCCTTTCCGAAAACCGAACTGTTTGTCGGATAGTCCGTTCGCACTTTCGTTGTAGAACTGGATCTTGCTCTGTAGGGGGAAGTGTTCCTAAATGCGCATGTTGGGTAATATGCGCATACAGCCGATTGACGATATGGCTGAAGATTCATCATATCTAATCAGTGCAGTTTGAGGGTAATACGCTTTTAACACATGGCATGAAAAAATTAAATTGTTATACAAAGTTGAAAAAAATTAAAAATTCAAACAAGATTTTTGTCAGTTTTGTTTTAATATATTGAACTTTAATTGTCGTGCGTACAGATTCTGTGAACAAAAATTTTAATTGTTTTTCTTTCTCATTCATCTGGAAATCGGAAATTCAACAAATTGAAGCTTTTGGCAAAGTTGTAAATGATAAGATAATGGAATAAGAGACAGGTTCTGAATGCCCATATCAAGGCAGGTTAAATGCCTATATCAAGAAAAATAGATTAGTCTTATAAATTTTTTACTTTTTATCATTTAAACATTAAATCTACGCTCAAATCATGATCTTACAGCGAAAAAAGAAGAAATTCATACTGATCCGATAAAAATACGATATGATCAAAATATTACCATGAAATATGCCTATATGGCATACCTAACTATGTTTCATGCAAAAGAACTAGTGATGTAAAAAATTTCACCAAAATTTTGGCCTTGATGTATGCTTAGCATCCGTTTCTACCATTTTCAATTGAATAATATCAAAATATTGCAAATGTTAATGAACTAAAGCTAAAAACATAAATATGCGCATTTAGCCCGCCAGTTTCGGAAATCGGCTATTTTGACTTCTTTTATTATAAAATTATATACACAAAAACTGTAAGAGATTTCAACAAAAAAATTGCTCTAACGTATACAAAACAGATGTCCGCTCATGTGTATATAGTTTTCAGACTCCTATCTATTGAAATATGGGAGAAAATGAGTGCTTTCCTTAATATGCGCATATAGCCCGCCTCTCCCCTACCACCTTTTCTAACACCTTTCCAGCAGTATCCAAGAGGCATATCGGGCGATATGCTGATGGGTCATCTGGCGGCTTGCCCGGTTTTGGCAGGAGCACCAATCGCTGCCGCTTCCACACTTCTGGAAAAACCCTATCATTCACGTACTGGTGCAGTGATGACCAGAACATTTCGGGATGTTTCATGAGCGCGGCCTTCACTGCTACTTTAGGGGTGCCATCCGGACCCGGAGCTTCATTCAACTGAAGAGACTTAGCGATGTCGCGCAGTTCCTCCAGTGAAATCTACTCCTCCTCACTCGTGTCCCAGTCGTATGGGATCCTCGGCCATGTTACCTCATCGTGCTGTGGGAACAGCTCGTTAACGATCTCACGCAGTTTATTCGGACACGATTCCTGTGGCGCACCTCCGCTCCGCGTTTTGGCCATGACAAACCTGTAAGCGTCGCCCCAGGGGTTGACATTGGCGTCCTCGCAGAGTTGCCTAAATCGTGCTGTTTTACTCCAGTCCTTTGAGTTTGCAGTCTGGTATAACTCTATAGGTGAGGTGAGATTTTCTTTTTACGAACCGGCCAAAGGAAGAAAGGGAAAGATCGGATAGAGATCCAATAGATGGACCGCCCATTTATCATAAATCAATTCACTCAAATCGTAAATGTCGAATTTGCATACTCATATCTGGAGACATCTATACGAATTGACTATACTGCCATCTGCTAAAAAATCACTCAATACCAACTTGTTTACGATGGTTATTGAAAATGTCTCAATAATCGATTATCATTTCTATTACGATTTAATATAAGCTGGGTAGATCTTTTTGGATTCAATGCACTTATTTTTTTAGGGATAAATGGATTCATTTCATCACCAAACCACATATGTAGTTGGTTGATTTTCTTAGCATGTTTAGTAAATCAATCATTAATTTTAAGACTATACTTTCATTTCCTTCATGTAACCGTGTTAACAAAAATGGCGTTGTAACGTCACGAAACTGAATCGCTCTAAAATAAATTCATGTCACAATATGAAAAAAAAAAACAAAAACGATATTAACTACACAATTATACAAAATATACAAAAAAATTTTGTGCAAACGTTGTGACGTCACACTGGAATGGTTCTATTAAAAAAACGATGTTGGTTTTTGTTATACTGATTTAATAAAAGCAATGAATGTTTTTAAGAAAATATAAACAAAAATATGTTCTTCAATGGTGTATGCAGAATTTAAAAGTATTTCAAAATCTTTAATTTTTGCAGAAACCTGAAAATATTTGTTTAATAAATCATTTTCAAAACACCACCCAACCGTAGGCTTTCAAAACCTGTTACAGTTCAAATTAAATCACAACCTTTGAGTCAAACATTCAATGCACCGATTTTATGACTAAACGTTACTGACCATGCTTCAAACTATGGTATGACGAATGTGCCATCAAATTGTCAAAACATTTTATAGTGATTGCCAATTTCTCCAGCTTAACATCGTTTTCCACCAATCTACCAAATGAGTTCTATTGAGCTGCCCATCATATTCGATCGGTTACGGTAGCTTAGCTCGTCCATAGGCATCATCTCAAAACCCCTCCAATAGTTGTTTGATGGTAACTTCTCGATATAATAGAAGATGACATAAGCTGTCAGATTTGCTCCCGCGCCTTACCACCAGCCGATATTTAGCTGCTGAGTGCTATGTTTAATAGAATTAGATATAGGAAAAAAACCTGAATCCAACTATCAAAATCACAAAGAACCGCGCAGCCCCGTCAATCATTTTCCTAAATAGTACGCCGTCTATCAGACCGCCGGAGTTTCTGACTGTTGGATAACTTTCCGATTCATAATTTTACATCAGCTCCCTTTCGGATCACCACCAGGAGGAGGTTCCTTCAAAGCGTCCATCAAATCTCAAACGGACTAAAGGGAGCTGATCATCTTGGACAATGTTGTAGCCGATACCTGCAGCACTGAGATAATCTTGATCCAAAATGGAGTTTATTTGTTGGGTAAAAGTAAATGAAGTTGAGCTGATATATTGGTTTAGACACGTTCTGAAGTCTTCTTACGACCTGTGAAATACTACCCTTTGTTAATTCCCATTTATGTTCACAGACACGCGATCTTAACGATGCTTTATTATGCAAAATGAGTTTAAGAAAAAAAGATCATGCATTTCATGTTGAACCCTTTTAATACCGAACAACGATATATAGTTGTTTAGTACAATCGTCAAAATAACCAAACAGCGATGTATTCCAGCGAAATAAAATCGCATTATAATTGATAGCTCAAATCGTTAATGTTAATGCGAATCGTCATTCCTACCAAATAAGTAAATGATCGTAAAAATCGTTACTTAAAGTCGGTTAACATCGGATATGATAGGAAGTCCGACATGTTTTCAAATTTGTTCTCGCGCGCGAGATTCAAGTGAGAAAACAATCTTGTTGTTCTTTCTGCGATAAACAGTACAACCAAATTGCTAAAAATCAGAAGAAATTATCAAATGGAAAAAATTGTCCAATGAGAGAAGCAGCAAATATTGTCGATGGCAACGGTTTCCATGCATGGAGAGCGAAACTTGCGATCTTTCGTATACTTTCAGGATGTACGAATAAGATGTTGAATATTCTAATTAAAATAATTCTTATCGCTTAAGCCAGAAGTTAAAAATATGTATGTACATTGCCTCCATTAAGGTAGATTAATGCTGTTGTTTCGATTTGCTCATGAGAGATTTTATTTATTAAGTTCATATTCATAAATTTATAGCTTATGTTGAAATCGTTACTTTTTTATACATTCTTTTACTTGTGGCTTGTGGTTTTCTGGTGAATTGTTCTATATCTCTGAGCTACAGGGAACTGCATTAAGATATTAGTGTTAATATAACAGTAAGGTTGCAGATTTTCTGATAAAAAAGCCAGTTTTTCCATATCAATGCTCCATTAAAATCTGATAGCCACCTAAATTTTCAAAAGTTTTAGGAGGCTCCTAGGAATCGTTAGTATCGTTGAAACTGTAGACTAGACAAGATGTGTTCAACCAGAAATCATAATCTTAACAGTAACAAACATTTAAAAAAAAATAATAAAATTTAGAAAAAAAGTTCAGAATGCAGGGAATTGTCTTATGATTGAGTTTGCCTCCCAAACTTCAAAATACGTCGAACTAAGAATAGCTTAAACATCAACTGTAGATATTGTTTCAGCTTCAAATTCCGGTAGTCAAGCATTCGTTTGTAATCTATATACATAAAAAGCAATTTCTGTATGTTTGTTTGTTTGTTTGTTTGTTTGTCCTCTATAGACTCAGCCGTCTTAAGAGCTAGAGGTCTGAAATTTGGCATGGATGATTAGGACCAGGAAGGATGAAAAAAGTTTTCAGATTTTCGGACGACCCCTTCTGAAGGGGGTCGTCCATACAAGACAAATATTGTTTTCGCGATATTGACGTTACTTTTCGTCGGATCGTGTAGAAAATTTGCACATGAGCGTTTTGAAAGACGAGCAATCGATTTCAGGTGTCAAGGTGTATGTAAGGGTTCAGCCAAAGGGGTCGTCCATATTAAATGTTCGTTGTTTTTGCGAAATTGACGTTATTATACATCGTATTCAGCTGAAAATTGATACACAATAGTTTTGAGTGACGTGCAATCGATTCGAGGTATCAAATTCAGTGTAAGGGGCTAGCAAAAGGGGTCGTCCATATAAAATTTTCAATATCTTAGTGATATTGACGTTTTTATACATCGGATTGGGATGAAAATTTGCACATAGGAGTTATTAGGGACAAAAAACTGATTTCACTTATCCAAATTAAAAACAGGGGTCGACCAAAGGGGTCGTCCATATTAACTATTCACTGTTTAAGCGATATTGTCGTTATTATGCATAGGATTCAGATGAAATTCGGTACACGAGAGTTTTTTGGGACGAGCAATTTATTTCGGGTATTAAATTCAGTATAAGGGGCCGGCAAAGGGGGTCGTCCATATTAACCGTTCAATATTTTTACAATATCGTCGTTATTTGACATCGGATTGGAATGAAAATTAGCACACGGTAAGTTTCGGGGACGGGCAATCGATTTCAGATGTCAAATGTTTTGCCAGGGGTCGACGAAAGGGTCGTCCATATTAATTAGTTTTCACTGTTTTTAGCAATATTGACGTAATTATGCAATAGATTGCTTTGAAAATTTCCATACGGGAGTTTTGAGGGAAGGGCAATCAGTTTCAGGTATCAAAGAGTGTTATGTTATGCCACCGAAGGGGTTTAACTTTTTGGCAACAAGAGCGTTCACTCAGAAAAATACTATTATGTATGCCATAAGATTCTCTTATGAAGTGGCGCCATAAGAAAAATTAATGAAATTCATTAGATTGTCTTATGACGCGAATGAATTCTGAAGATGAACGCCTACTTCAATGAGAGGTTGTCGCTTTTCATAAGAGATTCTTATGGAAACAGTAAATCACTTTCTAATAAGAAAAATTCTCGATATTTCATGCTGAAAACATTCACTTTATTGTTTGCCAAATTTGTTTAAAATTAAATCTTTCATGGTCACCATCAGCAGCGCATCAACAGATGGCTCCATCAAAGTTTTTTTTTGCCGCATCTTAATCTTCGACCTTTCGTTTTTTGCCGATCAGCTTTCTGAAAAGTAAACAAATAATGTATTTTAGATTACTAATATATTCAACGTTCACACCAAAAACATCAAATCGAACTTACCATTCCGGAGATAACATTTAACATTGAAGGAAAACTATAATGACTATGAACTGGCGATTGCTTTGTACTGTTAGATGATGAAAAAAAAAACTGATGTGATGAATGAATGTGTTCATCAATTTTTCACAATGCCGTTTCTTCTATTTTTCATAAGAACATCGTATGAAAATTGAAAGAATTTCATAAGACTCTTATGAAAAATTAGTTTGGACGCAAAAAAGTGGTTCATAAGATGTATCTTCTGAAATTTATAATTAGATTTCCTCTGAGTGTTGTTATGCAACGATCGAGTCAAAATTTATACACGGGGGATTTTTGTCACGATCAATTGATTCCTGATTTCAAATTTAGTAGCAGACGACAGAAAAAGTCCAATATTTTTGCAATTATTACTAAACAATGAATTCGGAAGTGCATCTGGAAAATTTTCGGCAATTGACTTTCATACAAACTGTTCATGACATATTCCAAGTTCAATAGCGAAACGGAGTTCGTATGGGATCAGCTAGTAAAAAATAATTTTGAATTAAAACAGCGTATTTGCGTTTTAATTTTAAGCAAGGTTTGTTCGATCTTCAGAAAAAGATCGATATGCGAGATCGATTCAGATGAACGATCCGTAGATCGATCCATTTAAAAATTTAAAGCTTAGAGATCGATCTTCGATTAATCGATCTTTTCCATTTGTAACAAGGAGGGACTGCATTTTATTTAAGAAAATGTAATAAAAGGACACAAAATTTTGAAGTTGTATAATTAAGGTTGCCAGATTTTTTTTTCACCACGTATTCGGGCAGAACAAACCGGAAAATTTTATTAAAAAAAAACCTGGCAAAATCCGGGCATTTTATTTCCAAAGAGACGACAATAAATCCGGGCAATATCTGGACATTTTTTTTGATGACAAATATTTCTCATATCAGTTAAGCATGAACAACTCATACTTAAAGAGTATAAAAATGTGTAGGTTCTGTATAATTTTTCAGCTTAAAGTAATTTTACTAGATTAGTTAGGTAGTTATTTCGAAACCAAATTTTCGAAATGAAGTCCAACAAATACAATTTTTTGATAAATATTCAAAGGATAAATATGTGATGGTTTTTCAGGGAATTATTTTAGAGCAAACCCTTTTTGTATCTACCTAAATCATCCTAAAATAACCTAATTCTGTTCAACCTTAAAATATTAAAAAAAAAAACATAGTTTATGTTTGCGGTTCAAATCAGATTCGTTTTCTTATTTGTAAACTCGATTAAAAATTAAAATTTTAGTTAGAAACTTGGTGTTTGAATACCTAAGCAGATTTGAGTAATGTATTCAGTCTGTAATGCCTCAATGGGTTTAGACTAAGCCGTAAATATATTTTATTGGTTTTCATATTGCATATGAAAGATAAACACATCATTTATTTGCAATATGAAAACCAATAAAATATATTTCCAGCTTAGTTTTCGTTCCCTTGACCAATAAAAATTGATAAAAAATTTATTGTATAGCAAGAATCTTGTTTTAATATTTTCTTAAGTTAGACCACATTTAACAAAACACGAAATAATCAAAATGAATCTAAATTTTATTTTATAGGTATTTGTGGGTTTTGCGGGATTGTGTTTCCAACTGAATCTGATTAAATATAAAATTTAATCTTTGAACCTAGAATTTCAACAATATATCTGCGATCTCCTACTATTTGAATCCCTAATGAAATTCTCACATTGATAAATCTGTCTTGACTATAAAATTAAACTACGAGTTGAACTCATTTTAATGGTTGTGCTAAACGTAAAAACTTATGCTACACAAATAACACACGACGTATTACAGGACACGACACTTAACGTTTTTACTAACGGAAAAAGGAATTAAATTTACCTTTTTTGTCGACCGGTTTCGGGCTCGATGTTGCCCATCTACAGGACGATGTCCGACTGACTAGATGAAGGAAAAACACTAATACATGTTCATACTATCCAATAGTATTCGTCGAAGGGTGGTCGGGTTGTTGAAAACTTGGTTTGAGCAGGTTGAAAAGCGGTGATATGATTGGAGCGTCATCCTCGTTCATAAGTGGCCTTTCCGATGTAGTGATATACATGGATTCCCATGCGTTTAAATGTGACGCTTTGCGTACACATTTTTTGAACTTAACCTTTCCCCAATCTATGTGATGATTAAGTTCTGACGCGTGGGCTGCTACACTTGATTCGTTGCTCCTGCTGTTATCTACTGCGTTTTTGTGCTCTTTTATTCTGGTTCTGAATTTCCGTCTGGTTTGCCCAATATAGACGGCCGGGCAGTTTTGACATGGAATCTCATAAATTCCAGATCTCTCTTCCGGTGGCACTTTGTCTTTTAGAGCAACCAGTCGATCTTTTAAAGTGTTTGAACTTTTGTAAGCCACTTTCAGACCATGTTTAGAGAGAATCTTACAGATACTATTTGTCAGTGGTGGGTGGTACGGCAGGCTGACTCTTTGGGATTCATCTCTTTCTGGTTTCAATGTGGTTGCGTTGCTACGGAGCTTTTTTCTTTCGTGTTTTCGGAGAATTTTGCTGACGAATTCTTGATCGTATCCGTTTAATTCACCAGCCTGCAAGATTTTTTGCTTTTCTAGTTCGAATTCATGGCTCTCCATCGGTATGTTGTACAGACGGTGGGCCATCGAATGAAAGGCAGCTTGCTTTTGCGCTCCAAAATGGTTTGAATCAACCGTAATATAGCGATCTGTTGACGTGGGTTTACGATAAATTCCGAATTTCACCGTGTTATCTTCTTTTCTGGAAATTAACAGGTCGAGGAATGGAAGTTTCCCATCAACTTCTTTTTCGACGGTAAATTTAATCGAACTATGCTGGTTGTTCAAAACCTCAAGCGTTTGCGGGAGATACCGTTCCTTTACGGTGGCGAAGATATCATCAACATAACGCCACCAAACACGAGGGAAAAGTTTCTCCCGTTTTTCGAGATCTGTTTCGAAGTCACTCATGAAGAGTTCAGCCAGTAGGGGGGATAATTTACTTCCCATGCTGAGGCCGAAGGTTTGCTGCCTTTCATTCGATGGCCCACCGTCTGTACAACATACCGATGGAGAGCCATGAATTCGAACTAGAAAAGCAAAAAATCTTGCAGGCTGGTGAATTAAACGGATACGATCAAGAATTCGTCAGCAAAATTCTCCGAAAACACGAAAGAAAAAAGCTCCGTAGCAACGCAACCACATTGAAACCAGAAAGAGATGAATCCCAAAGAGTCAGCCTGCCGTACCACCCACCACTGACAAATAGTATCTGTAAGATTCTCTCTAAACATGGTCTGAAAGTGGCTTACAAAAGTTCAAACACTTTAAAAGATCGACTGGTTGCTCTAAAAGACAAAGTGCCACCGGAAGAGAGATCTGGAATTTATGAGATTCCATGTCAAAACTGCCCGGCCGTCTATATTGGGCAAACCAGACGGAAATTCAGAACCAGAATAAAAGAGCACAAAAACGCAGTAGATAACAGCAGGAGCAACGAATCAAGTGTAGCAGCCCACGCGTCAGAACTTAATCATCACATAGATTGGGGAAAGGTTAAGTTCAAAAAATGTGTACGCAAAGCGTCACATTTAAACGCATGGGAATCCATGTATATCACTACATCGGAAAGGCCACTTATGAACGAGGATGACGCTCCAATCATATCACCGCTTTTCAACCTGCTCAAACCAAGTTTTCAACAACCCGACCACCCTTCGACGAATACTATTGGATAGTATGAACATGTATTAGTGTTTTTCCTTCATCTAGTCAGTCGGACATCGTCCTGTAGATGGGCAACATCGAGCCCGAAACCGGTCGACAAAAAAGGTAAATTTAATTCCTTTTTCCGTTAGTAAAAACGTTAAGTGTCGTGTCCTGTAATACGTCGTGTGTTATTTGTGTACGAGTTGAACTTGCTGAATCTGATTTTTTTATTTTACTCCGGATCCGAATCCTAATTTCTGAACCTGAATTCGAAATCAGAATTCCAAATCTGACTACGAATCTTCAATCTAAGTTCTTAATAATAATTTCTTTTAATTATGAAACAACAAGCGAAATTCGTTTCAAATCCCTCAACCAAAAATCTCTTATTTGAATTCTGGATTTTCATTTTTTAATATATTCTCTTTCTTTAGTTATTTTTTTGTAATTTATTTTGTAAATAAAAAAAATGCGAATGATGAAACTGTATCGGATTTTTTTAAAATTTTCTATCACCATTATTAAACTTTCTTAAGTTCCAGATCTACAAAAGACTCAAAGTTTAAATTTTGAAATTGTTGTTATTATAATTTTACGAATTTTTCACATTCCGAAATATTGAGTTTCGAATGCGGAAAAAGCAACTAGTTGAGGTTTTATATTCAAAACCAAGATTCAAATCAGGTTTTTTTACTCAATGATAATCCAAACTGAATCTCAACAACAACAACAACAAAAAACTGTTTAAAGAATGCAAAATATGTTCACATATTTTTTTCTTAAGCTTACCAGATTTTTCTCCGTTTATGGCCGTGCCGTTCAAATTTAGGCTCTTAAAAATCTGTGTTTTATATCAAAACACATAAGTCAATTAATAAACACATTTAAGGTTTCTTAAAAACCATTCATGTCAATTTTGATAATATTTGCTCAAGAAATTCGGACGCAAATATATAATTGATGAATCAATTCAAATTTTCGTTTGATTTTTCAAATAATTTGAACAAGTTCGAACAACATCTGGACAAGCTACCAAGCTAATTCCTATCTTATTAAAATATGATATTCGGGACTAAATTTCTATCAACAAGTGAGACATTCTTTGAAAAACTGTAGAAGAATTGTTGACCTAAAACAAGAGTTAGAGGTTTTGGCTTTAGTTCTGATTCGGGATTATTATTCTTGAATCGTTTTAATCGTCTATCAAAATTTTATTATAAATTTGAAATTTTGAGTTTAGAGAAGAACATTTTGCTTGACTTTTTTGATATTCATGGGGGGGTTTAACCCCCAACCACATCCCTCCCCCCCCAGCAGGATTATTTTCTGCGACTACCCCTATTTCGTGGAAGGTTAAAATGCGCATGTTTTGGTAAGTTTTAAAATAATTTTTCTGACTACGTCAATTTGATGTCCCATCGACCTAAAAACTTTTGATAAACTTCTAATCATGAGTAGCGAATCCGACAAATAGCAAAGTATATTGCTGCAAAAGAAGTTAAGTAAATTGGTACTCAAAATACTCATATCTAAATATCTCCAGATCAACATGAAAAAATTATCGCAAGATCGAATCAAAAAGAAACCGATATAATCGATTTTTCACAGGCCGAAGAATCCAACCAAACAATCTGAAATCCGAGTTAAAAGATCAATCTTTCAAAGATCTACCAATCCTAGTTCAAGCGCTCTTACAGCTTGTTGTACATCTATATCTTTTACTTTCTTCACTTCGCTTTTATAACTTTCATTTCTTTGTTGATTTCAAGTGTTTCTGAAAGCAAATAAATATTAAATAAGGGAACAGCATTTCGTGCCTATGTTTTATTAATTGTTTTTGGAAGATTTCGGAGTCCTGAATTCGAAGCATTGGTCAGATTTTGTCTATCGTTTCTGGTTTTGATGATATGGAGTGTGGAAATATTAAAAATTGATTGATTTTGAGCAATATCGATCATTGGAAACTGATGCATCAACAAACCTACATGAAAAACAAAAACTGATTTTGAATGTATTTATTATCTTCCATGCAATCAATGATCCAGATTTCTCCTCAATATTCAAGTTTCAGAGGTATAACGCTTTGAAGAAACTTATTTCTACAATTTTTAAAAATCCATTTAAATAACATGACAACTCTTTTTGACATCAATGAAGAAAATCTTTGAGTATTTGATATTAAAGATATGAACTCATTTAAGGACTTTTTGAAGACTGCAAAACGAATTGATGCATGCTTTGAGAAATATCCAAAATTAAATTTGGTGGAAAAGTTCTTAAAAATTTCGTCAAAACTTCCGTATTTTGCTGAATTGATAAGAATAAACAATAATTAAACTTCTATAATTTTTTTCTCAGAAGAAAAAATTAACTCGCGATCTTCGAAAATTTTCAACATTGCAAAAAAAAATTATTTTTTTTTACAAATTGTTGTAATGTTCTGCAGTTTTATCAAACAAGTGCACAATTTAATTGAATGAATTCTTATCTTTTTTTTTTTCACAGTTATCTCGAAAACGAGAGCTGTTAGAAAAACAATGATTGCATCTTTCGAATAAGCGCCTACGAATTAGCCAAAATAAGCTTTATGTTCTTTGCACTTCCGGAAAATTGTGAACTTTTTTTGCCTCGTGTTATCAAAAAATTAAAAATATTTTAATACATATTATAGGTTATCTTTGGTTCTTTTTTCACCTGAAATCTTAAATAGGCACACTCCATTATTCAATCATAACAACCCACGTTAGAAGCCTGATACACTGGGGCAGCAAGAAGTATCGATTGATGCTAAAGTGATCTAATTGTGGCTTATCTGGTCCAGTTAATCGGACTGCTGCGCACACTTTCGTTGATCGAGGCGCAGAATCGACATTCCCATTATGGGAATCCTTCGCTCGAACCTGTTGGCGAGATGCTGTTCCTGCTCAGTAGAAGTGGTGAGGAAACAGTTATGAAATTGATTAATGATTTCTAATCGATTTGCTGCTGCTGCCATAAACGTTTCCGACGACACGCTGGGCCAACCAAGAGTGGCCTCACCGAATCAGCTGGATCGATCAACTACTTCTTCTACTACCGGTTTCGGTCGTCTGATCCGATCTGATGAGCATTCAGACTGATTGATGCGGGCTT